>NW_009643340.1:0-633 GCF_000690535.1 Cariama cristata | reverse complement strand
TAAAATACCACTAAAGCCCAGCTAGCTAATATATGGGTATTGCTCTGTGATTGCTGGCTTGGGATCAGGCTTTTTAAGGTGCATAATTTTTCAGCCAGACCTTGAAGATCAGTCTCTGGGGTCTGATGATGATGGCCCCTTCTCTCTGACAAGATAAACGATCCTTTATAACTCTTGTCATATCATAGAGCTGGCATCAGGAAATTAAGATAAAACTTTTTTGCTGGCATTGCACTGTTATAGGTCTGCATGACTAAACTCCTCACTGCTGGAAAAAGACCAGCTACACCGGGGCTTTTTTGTTGAACCAAGGACACAAATGATATCTTGGAGGAGCTATCCTATTGCTTCTGTAGCTTGGGGCAAGAGGCATTAAAAATGAACTGCTTATCTCCTATAGCTAAAAAAATCAATCTCCTGGGCTTGTTGATCAAAAAGAAAAATTATATTTAAACATAGAACCTTAATTCCAACTTAGTCTGAAGAGTTAGGTCAAAGTAAAGAATTCCTTTGCTGGAACTTCTTGATGAAAAAAGGTTTAAAAAAAAAATGTCTACTTCTACTTCTGTTAGAGAAAAAGCTTCTGATAACAAATAGTTTTGATTCACAGAATCAGAGAATGGTTTGGATTGG
>NW_009643339.1:0-633 GCF_000690535.1 Cariama cristata | reverse complement strand
CTGACTTTTTAATAGCAAACACTGCTCAAGCATTAGATTTACAGTCATGTTAGTTAGCTTTAGTGACTTGGGAATCAATTACCTTGCTGTACAACATGACCAAAGATTATAGGGTAGCCCATGTAATAATTTATACTGCCATCTAGGAGTGAAACTCTAACTTCAATGTTTCACATAGAAAGACACTCTGTTTGCATAGCAATAATCCCAGTAATAATAATAATAATAATAACCATAAAAAGGGAAAAGGAGGAAAACAGTGATTACAAAATCGGGGAAGACCTGTGTACAAATAGGGCACTGGGAGGTGTTGGGAGCTTTGCCATTCTCAATTATTTTCCAGAATGATAATGGAAGCAGCACTTTGTTAATGAACGTGTTTTACCAGTTCACTTCACTTGGGTTGGCAAGTGAGGCTGGATGGCTCTGCCCCGTCAGAAGGGCTGTCCCAGCCCAGTCGTTGGGACACACAGCCCATGCCTTCTGTCATCAGCAACACAAAACCCACGGCTGACCCCCATCAACCACTTGCCCTCTTGATTGATCTCAGCACTGCTGATTTCTAGGATCAGTTTTATAGGCAGGATTTTTCCCAGTTTCTGCCCAACTCTCTGCCTCCCAGCACTTGTTCCC
>NW_009643338.1:0-630 GCF_000690535.1 Cariama cristata | reverse complement strand
CTTTCCTTTCTTCCTTTTCTATTGATGGGGATGAAAGTAAAGTTAACAATATTGTGTAATAACTTATTATTGACTTTATATTCACTAAAAAATTGGTTTGCAGTTACCAGATTGCACATTGTAAGTAAGTAATTTAAATTTTAAAATTGGTAACATTTCTTAGCAAGTTTTTTGTTATTATGCCAAAGTATTGTCTTTATGTCACTAATGCATGAAAAAGACTGGTACTAATCCACAATAACAGGAATCATTAGTGACACAGCTTGTTTTTCATATTTGCTTTACAAATGTATGAAATGGCAATGAAAATGTTCAGAATAGTTGACAAGCTCAAGTAGTATGTTTCATTGTTACATCCACACACAAAAGCAGCACAAAATAATATATGCTGTTAACAGTATACAAGTCTGTGAATTTCATAGAGCCACAATTAAGAAAGGAAAATATGTAAAATAATAGGGAAAAAAAATCCATAGAGTAAAATATCCTAAATTAGATAGAAAATATCCTTCTTTGAGGAACACTAATTTAGATACATCAATAAGAACTTCTCTTCTAAAGCTGTAGTTTTAAATTAAGAATATTAAGACTTTTGCACAGATTAACATTCCTGAAGTATAACAGTTTTCC
>NW_009643337.1:0-632 GCF_000690535.1 Cariama cristata | reverse complement strand
GGGGCGGTGGGTGGCTCTGCCCGCCCGGGGTGCGTGGCGGCAGAGGCGTTCGCCGGGGCAGAGAGCTCCGGCGGCCCTCGGCACGCCAAAGCCCGGTGGGTGCGGTGGCGTTCTTTCCAGTGGTTTAATGGGTTTTGGTGCGGGCCCCAAACATTTCCTTATCTCCTCCAATGCCCTTTTGAACTTTTTGAGGACCAGCCTGTTCATAATGTAAATGAGAAAATACATGTACAGAGACTTCTTTCAAACTAAAGTTGCTACATCACTGTGCTCAGGTGGGAGTTGCATTTTTAACTAGTTATGTGGTCCATGAAATATTAGATGGAAGGAAGTAAATGAAAAGGAATTGGACTCAGTTTCTCCTCCGCCTCCGTATACAATCACCAGGTGATACCATAAGTCAATATTTAGCACAATTGATACAATCTGGTGGCTTCAAATGCACATGCAAACAGTGGATTAAAAAAGTAATGTAGAGCAGTTGCTCTAGTAGCAGTGTTTAATGAACATGCATAACAGGGTAAGCTAAATTGTTTGTTTAAAGTTTAATTTGTTGTTGGTAGGCTGCCTGTGAGCTTATTGTGAAACCCCAGATAAAATTCCTGTAAATCCATGATCACTTTGGGTTTTTT
>NW_009643336.1:0-631 GCF_000690535.1 Cariama cristata | reverse complement strand
CCAAAAGGGAATGGCAGTGCAAAAAAGCAAAAATTTGGAGTTTATGTCTCCCGGTCTCTGGCAGCCATAGGCAAGACTATAGGTTTAGCAGAATTCTGTCACACATTTGTGATTTTATGGATATTTAGTTCAGAAATAGTTCTGAAGACAACACAGATTTCGATCACAAACCCAGACAAATTTAGATAAACTCATGATTTTGACAAGAAGATGCCGTGGAGAAGCTGAAGTATGCTTTAGCTGTGAGAAAAAGAAAAGCAGAGGGATAGACAGACCACAGAAGAGGACAGGAGTCTATAGGATTTATGAAATTTAAGATCTGATTCCTAGGCACAGTAAGAAATACAACAGCTGAGATTTTGAGCTTGCTTATAGTTGTAGGAGCAATCAACCAAATATAACAATTAACAATCAAAGGAAGAAAATGTCAGTAGATAAGAAACAACTGGAGAACAGTCCATCATCTTAAAGCATATGAACTTTTACGTGCTATCAATCTTGCCTCTCTGAAGAGATCCCCACATTGCACTTATTATGCAGTGTCTGTCATCACTACAAGCTTCTGGTTTGAATAGTATTTGACTGTAGCTACAAAACAGAGGGAAAGCCTTAAAACTGAACACACTAGCTT
>NW_009643335.1:0-624 GCF_000690535.1 Cariama cristata | reverse complement strand
CACCACTCATCACTGGTTTCCACTTGGACCTTGAGCTATTAACTAGAACGTTTTGGATGCAGTCAAAGTGCCCTTGGGCAACGTTGACTTGCAAATGAGGAAGGCATTGATGACTCTACCAAAGCCCTTGGCCATCTGGTCCAGCTTTGCTGAACCTATTCCCTCTTGGCCTTGGTGCACATTCTGTGGAAGGGGTGATGATTGCCTTTACACCTCTTGTTTTTTTCTGCTTTGACCCTTCCCCTCTTAGACTGTCCTGATCTCGACCCCAGGGTATTTCGCTCTCTTGCTCTTCCAGCTCTCCCCCCATTCGAAGGGGTCAGCGGATCAAGACAAGAGCTGGTGGGCGCTTAGTGCCGGTAAACACACCCCACAGGCCCACAGGCAGTGCATATGCTCCTTGCCCTGCTCCTTCCCTGTCTGTGCCCAGGCCTTCCTGGGAAAGTTTCTGGGGAGAGGGAGGCAGGGACAGACTCGGCGCAGGAAAACAGACAGCTGGGGTGGGCTGAGCGTCTCACAGGGCTGTCCAGGAGCTCTCCAAAGCAGTGTGGTGACCAGCAGCAAAGGCTGCAGAGGGACTTACTGCTGAGGAAAGGGAGCTGCTGAACTGAACTGCTGCAGGAC
>NW_009643334.1:0-628 GCF_000690535.1 Cariama cristata | reverse complement strand
AAGAAAGCCTGTCGTATAAAGAAAGCCTGAAAGCAAGCCTGTCGTGTTGTCCCTCCGCCAGCCTGCGGCGAGGAGGCTGCTGGGTTGCTGCTTGGCTTATTGTCTGTCTCTGCAGCTCTCTAGGTTCCAGTTTTCTATGAATTATTGCTTCTAATGCTATATGAATAAATAACGCTCTTCGCCCACAACCGTAACATAAGCTGTAAGTTATGGTATGTTAGAAAGGTACCAGACCTTTCTGATCAGTAAAAATTCTTTCTTCTCTACTAGAGAGGAGATAAATGTTTTGAATAAGGTAATCTGATCTGTATTGCTTGGAATGCAAAAATTGCCATTCCCCCCTGTAGCCGTGCACTGCTCGGAGGTGTCTGGAGGCTCTCCCACCCTCCTGATGCCCTGTACCATTCCTCTCTAACAAGCCTGATGTCTCCTTACTTTTACAGAAGAAAATGCCGAAGTGACCCTGGATGTGTCGTTAGCATATCGCGATGACATGTTTGATGACTGGGAAGAAATAGCACATGCGATAGAGATCAGGAAGCTGAAATGCACCTTTGGCTCACCAAAAGTAAGGTGTTTTGATGACACGGGAGGTGTGGGAGTGTGGTGGGAGTTGTCCTCTTCCTTT
>NW_009643333.1:0-629 GCF_000690535.1 Cariama cristata | reverse complement strand
ATGACTGGTCATCTCTAGAACACTGCAGGTGAAAAACTGATTTCTAGCAATTCATATTTATTCCAGAGTCACATAGCTAGTTTTTTTGCACAAGGATCACTTCTGACTCAGGAATTCACCGAGCTGCAAATCACTAAGGAGTGTGAGAGTACCAGTAAAAGCTTGCCTAAACGTACGTTCTTCCTTTAAAATATCCAGCATTGGGCAGAGTCGGAGACAAGAGAATGTGTGAGATGGTGCTTTGGTCCAACCTAGCATGGGTGTTGTTTTTCTGTAAGACCCTGTTCCTTTTAAGAATAGCAGAAGGACCACTTCTGGCTGGGCCAAAAAGTTAAGGAGCAGGCGGGATCCAAAGCTGTATGGCCTTTTTGTGCGGGGAGCAGCTGAATCTGGAGAGCTGGCTGGCAAAACACGTCTTCCTTCTCAGCAGTGCAAGATCATGAATCCCATAATCAATTTTGGTTCAAAGAGGGGCAGAGTCTGGGTGGAACTAAGTGCATCATCTGATTTTACTGTGTTCTCTTTGGGAAACTCGGGAAAACAGTGTCCAGCACTGGTAAAGTCTTGGTGTAGACTGGAAGAATGGGGCCCCAGAAGAGCTGATACAAATACTGGATTTAAGGATGTGG
>NW_009643332.1:0-632 GCF_000690535.1 Cariama cristata | reverse complement strand
TTTTGGCCCAGCCAATCCCTATTAATGATTACACATGTGTGTATAACCAAGCATTACTTGCTTTCCACACCAGTTTTCATAACAAAATGCCCAATTCTCTGTCTGACTATAATCTTGCATTTCTTTAGTAACAGAGTAGCTCTGCTAATTTAAGAGGCATTTTTCCTCTGATTTACCTGTGATTAAAATAATATAAATTTTAATATCAATGGTTACAAATAGAGGACTATTAAGAGGGAAACAGTACAAATAAATACAACAGCTTGATTTTTCAATTGCTGTGACATTACACTGTACACTTTTTTCTTTTTAAAACAGGTTTGGTAAACAAAACCACCTCAGCTCTGATTCTCCTTGAATACTGTGGAGTCAGGTTTAGAGATAGTTGTATCTGAGTCACTTTAACAATTTCTCAGCCAACACAACACAACAGTAATTGTTACTTTTTGTTTCTGCTGAACAAAATGCTCTTCTCTAACAATTATAGTTTTATGGTCAGTCCTCCCAACTTTTGTGGTTTCTCCCAGCCCTGACTGAAGATTAACTCCTAAAGACTGAACAGGAACTATTTGAATTATTTCCTCCTTTTAAGGGTTATAATTACTCAGGAAAACTGTCATCTTTTTTTTTTT
>NW_009643331.1:0-623 GCF_000690535.1 Cariama cristata | reverse complement strand
GTATTTACAACCAGATGTACAAGTTTATGAATTAACGCTACCTTCCTTTTTTAATACTAGGAATATGCCAGCTTGCAAGTGAGCAAGCCAAAAATCAGAGATGGGATGGAGAAGGTGCAGCAGCCTGACGATGACCTTTTTCCATGTACTTGCTACAGAAAAAAGGTACAGTACGTACAGCGTTAATCGTAAAGCGCCCGATGTCTTCAGTTCTTCAACCAAACTGGAACAGGCATTGCTCCATACCCCATGGTATCAGTGACCAGACTGTTCACGCCTGTCAAACTTAGAAACATTTCTTAATGTATTTGCAGGACTAGGCAGTTAAAAGTTGAGGTTTCAATTAACTGAAAAACGTTTCTTCTTTCTTGACTGCAAGCCAAAGATGAACTCTGACAGAAAGAAAGAAAATATTTTTTTGAATATTTACCTACATTCAGACTGTTGTCTTAATGAAAGGAGAAAAATTTGGATTAAAATGCCAGTAGATAATGTCAATGGATATTATGAAGTTTACTGTATCATGATCTACATACGGAAGAAAACCAAGTACCCCCTATTTCCTTTTTATTGTGCAGTGGTTGCAGAGCTTTGTTCAAAAACATTTTTATAATTTTTTTTTT
>NW_009643330.1:0-630 GCF_000690535.1 Cariama cristata | reverse complement strand
CCCTGTTTTAGCCAAACCAGGACACCTGGATACAAGTTTCTCTCAAGATTTCTACCTGTTCACGAACAATTAGAATGAATTTTCCAGAGGAGAAGTGCCAGCGTGGTCCCCAGTTCTTCACGCTTTCCCATCAGCATCCTGCCAGATACACAGCTCTGGCTCGTTCTCAGATGCAATTCAAAGGGTACGTTATTTCTCAAAAGTCTTTGTGTCAAATAATTTGTCTACATCTGGGAGTGATTCCCTGGAATGCTACAAGATCCACTGCTTCCTTTCATTGCTGATTTTAGTGCTTGATACCTGGGTTTTGCTTTTGTTCACTTTTTTCTTCTGACCTTCATTTTTGCAGTGTTAGTGCACATATTATCACAGCGCTTTTATGTTACTGTTGCTCGGCTTGTGTACTTAACATCTTTTTAATATATCAGCTCACACCAGCGTAGCATATTAGCCCCAAATTCCTTAACTGTAGAAGTCTGTTTTAATTAGCCAATACCAACAGTGCCCAAAGAACCACATAGTTCACCACACAGCCAGCTCCTCGGTGGCCAGCCCGGTGCAACACAGTCACGTTGTGTCACCTGTGCCACCATCTCCAAAGTGTGACAGTCGGTCCGAAGTTGGCCCGAA
>NW_009643329.1:0-622 GCF_000690535.1 Cariama cristata | reverse complement strand
AACCCAAACCATTCTATGATTCTTTGAAGCCAAAGTATATGACAAAATGTACAGTGTTATTAAATCCTGATTAAACCCTTAGAGAAAAGTATTGGGAAAAATATGGACATGCTCTCTGTTTTTCAAGACAGTGTTTTAAGAAAGCATTTTGATACTTCTCATGAAAGTTTAAACAAAATTTTCCCTTACCTCTAGTTTTTCCTGGTTGGTTCACTAGACAAATGTCTTACAGATATGTCTTACAAAGTGGTGTAGAACTTCTTTACAGCAGCATTCTATTGGCTTTGTATCTCTGTTTATTAATAGGTTTTTGTAGTTTGTGTGGTTGAGAAATTGCTGCAAATTAGGTTGCAAGCCCAGTCAGGTTTCTGCTTCATGTCTGCAGTTCTTTGCATGTCAAATACATATGAAGTGTTGGACATTTGTCTCTGAGTGGGAGCTAACAGCAACAGCTCTAGACAAGTGTGAAAGTGGAATTAGAAATTGCCAGTTCCATGATATCTTCATTATATCTGTATAGGAAATTCTTCACGGCTGATGCTCCAAAATGAGTAGATTGGCTGTGGAAAAGCAAGGTAGAAATTGGTCATTTCCCATAGAATCACAGAATTGATTTGGTTGG
>NW_009643328.1:0-622 GCF_000690535.1 Cariama cristata | reverse complement strand
ACGTGGGTGGGACACAGCCACAGCTCTCGTGCATACCTGGCTTAGTCTTGTATTTCTAAAAAACAAGCAAGAATTTATGAAAGCATTACTCATCACAGGCAAGGTGGCTCCTCTCCAGCTTTATCCCTGAGGTTGTAGTAACAGAAAGCAGTATTTAGCAGATACATGTTTTGTCCTTGAGTTTGATTTTTTGTGTTTAGTTTTGAAAACCCTCTTACGAAAGCAGCTTCAGGGACATGGCAGCTCCTCACTGTCCTTCGTACCCATGAGTAAAAATAGCTAAGAAAAACAACAGAAACTGATTTAGAACATTTTGGGTTGTAGTTTTGCATGTGCTTTGTGCTGAAACTGTCACTGCTCAAATCAATAATTTACGTTTTTCTTCTCTCTAGGGAGATTGGGCAGTGTTGTCACAGATTTCATACTAGAAATTTCAAGTTCAAAAATGAGCTGGAAAGTAAGCACTATGATTTCCTCTCTGCTGATGCTTCATCAAAGTTATGCCAAATTTGCTAAAGAGCAGTTGTGGAGACTTGTGAATATTGACGGTAAACTAAGTGCAAAAAATATAAATTTTAATTACATGTAATTAATACAGTCAGGTAATTGTCATAACACTAAA
>NW_009643327.1:0-630 GCF_000690535.1 Cariama cristata | reverse complement strand
AAATGTTAATATCTTAATAATCAACCTGGTCAAAACCTTTCAGGTTTCTTCGTTTGAGTCAGTCGCCTTGATTCAGAATGTCACGAGCCTTAAGATTTCATGCTGAGGCGCCTTGCAAATCCGACACTTAAGATCCTCCTAGACCTTGAGGTGATCAGCATAAGAGGCCAGATCCCCTCGAGCCATCTACACGTAGCTTCACCTTATTCTTTAAGGGCAGAAAATTTGAGACGGTGATCGCCGTAACAGTAAATTTGGCTTTCAATTGGGGCCCCCCTCCGGTTTAGAAAGAGGAACACCAGATTGACCACATTCCCACCTAGAAAAATCTTCTTGCGTCAATCAAGCCTCACCCTGGCTCATTGGGCTGTCAGTTTGATCGTCGTTAGATTGAAGAGAACACCTAGATGCAGCGATCGGCTATAGATACTTCTAGATCGTCTAGATCTGCTAGACCTTGGGCCAAAGAGGGTCGACCTGCAAACTTGCAAGGTTTATTTTAAATACGCATTACAGTGTTTTCTATTCTAATGTAATTCTGCAATGTAATTCAGCTTTTAACATTTTTCTAGGTAGTAAAATGCTCAAGACAAGTAGGCCCAGAGATTTTTCCAACTGACAGATGCTAGT
>NW_009643326.1:0-603 GCF_000690535.1 Cariama cristata | reverse complement strand
TTTTTTCTGGTGAAAAGATCTTCTTAAAAAGCACTAATTAGTTTAGTTGAATTAACTGGTAGTGAGCAGTTCAAGGATTCCACTTTTTGGGACCCCTGTGGAATCAGATCAGAGGACAAGATTCAGTCACAAATTAAAACGTAAACTTTGAATACTTGTAACCTTTAAATAAGAGACTCTTCCCTTATCTCTGCGCAACAAACAACTATATTTAGCTTTACATGGGTATAAGTGGAAGTACTAGCATCTGCTGTGTGGAAAAGACAATTGTTAACCCACAGTTTTTTACTTGCTTTTAGAAAAGTATGGTGTTGTCCCCAGGAAATACTTCCCAGAGTCTCATACCACAGAGGCTACTAGAAGGATGAATGAGATCTTGAATCATAAGGTAAAATTGATTTAGATGATAGAATTAAGGGGAGGGGATGGGAATGAACCTGCTCCAAGAGTTCCTAGCCACCTTAATTTCTCTTTATTGACCAAAGTATTAATTGCATCTCAGCAACTTAACTGGCTTTTATTCAAAAAGTAGCCTAGAGTCTCAGCAAAGTCTAATGTCAATCTTGAAACATGGAGCAGGAAGGTGTGTTTATGGAAGATGGC
>NW_009643325.1:0-630 GCF_000690535.1 Cariama cristata | reverse complement strand
CTGACTGATCAACTGCTGTAACAAGCATTTGTACTTGGGAGCAACCACACCGCTGTGCCAAGAGTCTGCTCTGGACTCAGGAATGTAAAGACGTTGTAGATACCCTTTGACAACAGGAACATCACCTCTTCATTTGTGCTGGGTAGGGTGGTACTCGGGGCAGGTGCTCAGGACGGGAGCTGTGGTCCCTTGCAGAGACCCTACGGGTTCAGGGAGAAATTATTTGGGTGGTAGGCACCCAGCTTTCCCTTGCATTTAGAAACCGTGCTGAACTCTTTGCTGCCAGAGGAATTGTCTCTCAAAACACATACAAAAAACATTCAGGAAGATGAATATTAGGCAGTGAACACTGGAATTATCACTCTACAGGGTTTCACTCCAAACCGCACCACTGGGAACAGCCTGAGCGCTATCCTGTCTTTAATACTAGGCTTAACGTTTCATAGGGTTAGGGTTTCTAGGGAAACCTTTTCTGAGGAAGGACATGAAGAAGAGAGTCGTAACACAGTAAATTTAGTCCTCCAGGGAATTCCAGAAATGTAGGGGAAATCTGGAAAAAGTAGAGAAGAAGTTGCAAAACACATCAGTTGGATTGAGTAGAGTGAGCTGGGAAAAGGAGGGAAGCAAAAG
>NW_009643324.1:0-622 GCF_000690535.1 Cariama cristata | reverse complement strand
TGCCTTGCTTTATCTTTGCTTTCAAGTTAAATAACACAAGATGAAAATAGAGAGTAGTTTTCTTCCTGTTCCTTTCTCAGTCTGAATGTTTCAAAAGTCTTAAGGGAAATTCTCCAAGGACTCTAATAAGCAATTTCAGTAATGCAGCAATGTTATAGATTCTTGGCTTTTCTGTAAGGTGGGCTATGATTTAAGAGACAGATCTTTCTTTATTGGCCTTAGTCTTCTATTAAGGAGTTTCTGTCTTCCTGGAAAAATGCTTATTTCTATCATTGATTGATGTCTTTAGTGAATCACAGTTTAAAACCTCATTCAAGGGTTAGGTAATTCTTAGTGATATGATTTAATATTTCCAGGCAATAACTTTTGCCTTTAAAATCTAAAATAACAATACATTGCAGGAGATGGTGCAGACTTTGTTGTTGCACCAGCCATGATGAGAGCCAAGTCAGGAGAATTCTTTTGCAGGAAAAAACAATACAAAGGCAGAAAGCTTCTCCTGGGTTCCTACTATGCCATGGGCCCTCAGAAAACAAGTAACCACCACAGTCACTAGTGTTCCCCAAAGATGGGTGTTACTTAGGGAAGTGAAGATTTGAGAAAGATTTGATAATAGTCTTCA
>NW_009643323.1:0-629 GCF_000690535.1 Cariama cristata | reverse complement strand
GGTTTTTTTTATGATGAGAAGCAGGTCATTGCACTAATGTGACTGCACAAATAATTGACAACTGATACAGCGCGACTAGATGTTGCCTAGCAAGATAATTCTCTTTGGAAGATGGCTGAGGTGCCACAGCCAGATGTTTACTGTCTGGATGACCTCTATTGGAAAGTGATTAAAAATGAGTCAGTTGGTTGAATGTGGGTCATTCAGATGATCCTTTTTTTTACCCTGTGATGTCCTTGCATTGCTGCCATGTCACCCAAGAGTTCTGCTAACTGAAAATGGCAGTTTGCGAGCACAGAAGTGGTGAGTGTTTCAGCTGAGAATGCCAAGATGCTGGCTCACAGCTTGCAACAGCTGCTAGCAGAGCAAGTCAGGATCTTTAGTCACAGCTTGCAAAGCCGAAGGCTGAGACTGACAAAGTGGTGGCTCATGGTTTACAAGAGCTGACAGCCAGTGACCATTGCTCTGATACAGATTGACCTCTGTGTTTGGTATTCACATCTGTAACAACGCTAGCAGATTTGCATGCAGGAAGCAAAGTTTAAATGGCCAGTAGTTGAAAAGGATATTGAAAACTGTGGGCTTCAGTGGCTTAGTGGAAGAAAAGTGTAAATCATGTTTAAAAATGA
>NW_009643322.1:0-628 GCF_000690535.1 Cariama cristata | reverse complement strand
CTCGCCTGAAAAGGGGGCAAGCTTGCATTAAGTGTTTGTTGATTTACCTAGTCACTTAATAGACAGATGAGATCAGATGCTGTCAATTCATCCCTTTTCCTCAGATACCTTGAGAAGAATTGTCATATACTTAACAAATGCAGATACAGAAGACATCAGCTCATTTACCAACTGAGATGATGATGGCGGCGGAACAAGGGTACAGCTGAGAAACTACAGTCCTTGTAGGTTAGTGTGTAATTTTACCAAAGAAAAGACAGTAAATGCCAAAAGGGGAATGAATTGTTCCATGAGCCAAGAGTGGCAAGCAAATCTAGAGTGCTCCAGCCAGCTCCTCAGCCCAGCACAGCTCAAGCAGTGGCCCAGTCAGTGAAGAATGGATGATTTACACCAGCTGAGGATCCAGCCTAGTGCGTTTTGTCTCCTCTGCCACTGGCCCCCATCATTTCCTCACGAGGGGCACTGCCCTGCGGAATGGCAGCCAGTAAAGACGGAGCTTCCTGTGCTATGTTCCATAAATTCTTTATCAGCTCATGTAATCAGATAGCATGGCTGGATGTTGATTTTGTTACGGTACCTGGAGCAAATCTCTATATGTTAATTTAAAGCCATAAAACTACAGCTTAGG
>NW_009643321.1:0-627 GCF_000690535.1 Cariama cristata | reverse complement strand
CCTCCCTGGGCAGCCCATTCCAATGCAAAGTCATCCTTGGTGATCACTTTTGAGATCACAGTATTAGGCATAGATACAAAACTTGCTGATGGCACTTTGCTTTCTTTCAGCATTATTACTTTGCATATATAGAAAGCAACTTTGCATAAAAGGATGTGGGGGTTCTGGTATGTAACAGGTTAAACATGAGTCAACAGAGAACCTTTCCAGTCAAAAAAGGTCTAGGCTGTACAGCATATTCTGGGTGTATTAGCAAGACTGGAGCCAGCAGGTGGAGGGAAGCCATTGTTCCACTCTATTCAGCACTTGAGACCCTGTCTCAAGTATTTCCTCCAGTTTTGGGCTCCCAAGATAATGGAACAAGTCCAACAGAGGCCACCAGGATGGTATCAGGGGACTGGAGCACAGGGAGAGGCCGATAGAGCTGGGTATGTTCGTCCTTCAGATGGAAAGCTTAAGAGGAGGTCCTATTGCTGCCTACAGCTACGTGGTGGGAGGGTAGAAAAAAGAAACTCTTCTTGGATATGCCTGATGATAGAATGAGAGGCAATGGACACAAATTGCAACACAGGAAATTCCAAGTAGGTGTAAGAGAAACTATTTTCACCCGGACGCAGGACACTTGGA
>NW_009643320.1:0-630 GCF_000690535.1 Cariama cristata | reverse complement strand
TATTTGCATGTATACTAACTTCACACAAGAAAATTCTTGTACATAGATTCTGTTTCTTGCATTTTTTTAATTCTGATGCTGGTACAAATGTATAGAAAATGTTAGGGAAAAAAATCCTTATTCATTAAGAAGCCGGCTGAAGTCAAAGAGATAATGCTTGACCACTCTGAATTTTGAAAACAAATTATACCATAATCTAGTAAGATTCTCTGGAGTTCCAATAAAGCAGAGACAAGACATCCCATTACTATAACAAGGGCAAGTTGTATCATGCAAAAAGTATTTATGAAACCAAATAATAAAATAAATTGCCATTATTTTTCACCTATTAATGGTAGATTCATATTCTGAAGTTTTATAGCAGTGCTACAGAAAAGTTGAAAGGGTATGGGAAGCTACTTCCTGAGATGCTCTACTTTTACAATTTGTGGCATGTTTCCAGATGGATTAACGGTATGCAAATTTGGATTATTACTTCATAACTGGTCTACTGCCACTGTTGGTAAAATTTCACTTCACAGTAATGAGCACATTTGTCAAGACATCTTGATTACTTGAGAAATTCTGTAAATCTCTAGACGTATTTCAAAAAGACTTAGCACCATCTTAATACAATTTATTTACTCAGAA
>NW_009643319.1:0-623 GCF_000690535.1 Cariama cristata | reverse complement strand
GAAATCCGGTGTTACTCCCATTCTCAGTACAGCAGTATGTGCACAAATAGCCGGAGGCTGCTTCTTTGTTTTCATACTGAAAGGAAACTGTGGTGCACGCTAGTAATTTCACTTTTTGTAGCTCTCCTTTGCATCCCAGTTAAGAACAAGTCCAATTTTGTTACACGGATGCCATCCTCTCTATCTTAACTGTCTGCCAATAATTAAACTGCCATGCACAAGGCTGGTTTGTCTGCTAATCATCATCATTTCAGATGGGTATTACTCAATCTTAAAACCCATTAGTTCTTTCAGAGTGTCTTAACTCTATTTCATGGACCTACTAGTCGGCTTAAAATTATCTGAGGCAAAAGCAAGACGGACAGGAGGGGAAAGAAGCGTTCAGAGACTCATACCATTGTGCCATGCAGGTTTGACAGGTTACCTCACACTCATTGCACTCAGGGAGGAGGATTTGCTGCAATCTCTCATGTGGAAACACGTCTGGGCCGGAGGCTGGGTAGGTACTGCAATACGGGTTTGACAGCAGAGTTGTGAGAGCTAGCTCGTCCCCTCCAGAAGCGGAACAGGATCCACGGCCTGGAAAAGGGCTGGAGGCCATGGGGCTCAGCCTCCAGCCAAGG
>NW_009643318.1:0-607 GCF_000690535.1 Cariama cristata | reverse complement strand
AAATCCCTTCGCTTTTCTAGCATGAAGTCTCGCCCTGGTTTCTGGCTTATTTTTAATGTGAGATAAAAGCCAATACTTTGTTTTCATCAGCTACCTATCAGATACCTAGTACTGCCATTTATGCTGTCCTGGCAGGCAACATGGCATTGAAAGACCATTCCTTATGTCAGGAAGTGAACACAAGATGCACCTAAAACCACTTCTAAAGGTAAAAGGTGTTTCCAGTTACAAGAGCAGTAACGATCTTTTGCATAAAAATTGTTGCTACTCTTAAAACTTCCTAAAAACTTCCTAAATTGTCATTGAAACCTTGAACTTTTGATCAGGTTTGTTGAAAGCTTTTCTTGAAAAGGGTCCAGTGTCTCATAGGCTCAAATGTTCATTCTCCAAGAAGTAAGGTTTGACCAGTTCCCGGGTAGCAATATACCAAAGCGTGGGATAAAGTTCACAGTCACAGTTCCTCTGGCTTGAAATTGTGATAAATGAGTATTACTGCCCTGGTAAAGTATATCCTAATTACCTGAAGCTAATGCACTCTTTCTAGACCCAACATCTGGCATTTCTCTACCTGCCTACGGTCCTTCTAAACCACTGTTTACTTCACTCA
>NW_009643317.1:0-620 GCF_000690535.1 Cariama cristata | reverse complement strand
GACTATTTATTGTCTACTCATTTAAGAGAGTTTTCAGGTTTGTGAATGTATAATGAACATCACTGATGATACAAATTCAAGTCTAAAGAAATGTGTGTGTCCACTGTTTACAGAGTCTTCTCTATGACTTCTTTGGGAAGTGTGTGGCTCATAATTTAACATATCTGTACTTGACCTCTCCCTG
This sequence comes from Cariama cristata, assembly GCF_000690535.1. Classification (NCBI taxonomy): domain Eukaryota; kingdom Metazoa; phylum Chordata; class Aves; order Cariamiformes; family Cariamidae; genus Cariama; species Cariama cristata. The sequence goes on along the minus strand of NW_009643317.1, from coordinate 436 downwards.
TCAGCATCCCAAGGATTAATATTCTACAATATTCTGTGGGAGTTGCAGAAAGTTCTTGTTCACTTCTTCTGTTCAGCATATTTTGTATTGCAGCTGTTGTGCTTTCAGAACTTGCAATATCATTCATTCACAATGTAGTTTGTCTTCCTGACTACAAAAATAGCTATATTATTCTACATTTTAATTTGTTTCAAATTTCAAGGGGATGAAAACTAATTGTAATCATACCAGAAGACATATGGTAAAGTAAGGTCCATAAATGTGCATAAATTTGTGATGTGTTTCACTTTCAGAAAGTGGTATTTGAACATGGTGAAATTTAAATACTACTTAAATTAGGACAACTATGCCACATCCTTAGAGGTTTCATCAGAATGTCTTTACTAAATCCAAATGTAGATTTATCAATGTAGATGTGGTGCTTAGGGACATGGTT
>NW_009643316.1:0-629 GCF_000690535.1 Cariama cristata | reverse complement strand
CATCTGAAGCCTCTCCTTATCAAAATAACATAAGACAGAACATTATAATTCATAGAATCATTATCATTTAACCACAACCTCCCTTGACCTGCTCTGTCCACAGAAAGAGACCTAAAAGCGGATAAAACTATAGTTTGCACCAACTTGTACCGCCAGAAAGAAGGAAAGGGGCCACAGCGCAAATAGATGTCATCCCAGCACTTAAATAGACAGAGAGGTTTCTCTTTTCTACTTGACTCATGGAATGAAAACTGACACATTTATAACATTTGATCAGTTTTGCTGCTACGTTATTAATTAGCAGAGCTGTGACAGAACATTTGGTCCTGTGTTGGGCCAAGAAAGATTGAACCGCTTAGCTGTCATCTGTGTCTTTCAAAATGCCATGCAGTTGTCTTTGCCCCAGATACATTTGTACGGATGCATATGAGCACATACTGTTTTGAAGTCCAACAGCTGGTTAATGCCAACAGCAAGGAGTTACAAAAGAGAACATGTCCTTGAAAATGTTTTAAAAGAAAATATGTCCTTGAAAAATTTCTTTATTTTAATATCTTCCCTAATTATTCAGAAATCTAACAGAGGATCTCCTCTGAGGGGTGCGAGAGGCTGCATAATGTGCTTCTCAA
>NW_009643315.1:0-628 GCF_000690535.1 Cariama cristata | reverse complement strand
ACACCAGCGTCTTTCTCCGTGTCTCTGTGACGGGATTGCTGTGGGCTGTATATAGTAGTATAAAGGTTCATGTCTGTATGGCGCCATAAAAAAATAACCTGTTACAGCAAGCTCCAGCACAATACACAATGCTTGAGTTGCATCTATACATTCTAATGAAGTAAAAATGCAGGGCATACAATTCATTACTTTTTTATAATAATTTAAGAATACGTAATAATGCCACGACCTACTTAAATGGAATAATTCAACACTTCAAGTAAATTTTCTAGCAAACAAATACAAAGCAAGGAGTAACAAAAATTAAAATATTCCAGGTGATCACCTTCCTTTTGTAACATTCCAAAACCAAATATTCAAGTCAGTATTTGAATCTTTTCAGGAATGATCCGTGGCAGCCCTCTAGGTTATGCTAAGTCTCCTGTAAATACATGACAAAACAATGATTCAGTAAATGAGGAATCATTAAAACTGACATTTGGTGTCCGAAAAATGAGCTGAAACATTTACAATTCTCATGAATGATGTCACAAAACATTTTTATTTCTCTAGATAAAATTAGCCTGATGTCATTTACCTGATTTATCTGAAGTTGTGATGGGAGTCTCCATCATCATGGGCAAAAAAA
>NW_009643314.1:0-627 GCF_000690535.1 Cariama cristata | reverse complement strand
CTGTAAGCGCCGGCCCAGCCTTAAACAGTAACATATAATGATTAGATTTGCGTTAGCAATAATAGACTCTTCAGATTTCAATTAACAATAAATTCTTGGCTTTACTTGTACTTAAGGTGTTCTTTCTTTTTGCTCGTAAACAAGACCTTGAGCATAAAAGAAGGGAGGAAAGATAAGCATGAGGGCCTCTGCAAACTCAGCTTCTAGCAAGGGGCCAAAAGGCACTCTGTAACACCACTCCTGCTCTTTCCAAGGTATGTCACTCATGTTGCCAGCTGCAAACTGCATTAATGGGAAGTTTGGGTATTATGTTGTATGTGGTTATTTTCACATCCACAGAGTTGAGGTCTGTCCCAGCAGTGAGATTGCTTTGCCTCTTACAAGTATTTCCCTTGAAACGGGATGGTGGTTTTTTTCTTAACTGGGAAGTTAGGCAGGTGATGTCTCTCTCCATATTGGCTGCAGGGTATGATGTCTTTGCATACGCCACTCGACTCTTGATCCCTGTTTAGCATATAATCAGGAATGATTTTAAATAGAGGTGATAGCATGTGTTGGTTATGCCCAGCAGATTTGGCAGCAGTTATTCAAATCTTCCAGTAAATCATAGAATCATAGAATCATTAT
>NW_009643313.1:0-618 GCF_000690535.1 Cariama cristata | reverse complement strand
GTATCAACTGCATCACTCAGCTTGGTGTCACCTGTAAAGCTGCTGAGGGTGCACTGTTTATGTCTTTAATAAAGATATTGAATAGTATTGGTTCCAGTACGGTGTTTGCCTGAGGGACATCACTTGTTACTGATCACCATTTGGACATTGAGCCTTTGACTGCAACTCTTTGGATAAGGCCATCCAGACTATTCCTCATCCACTGAATAGTCCGTCTGTCAAATTAATATCTCACCAATTCAGAGACAAGAATGTTGTGTGGGACCATGTCAAGGGCTTTGCAGAAGTCCAGAGAGATGACATCAGTTGCTCTTTCCGTATCCACCAACGCAACCACTGCATCACAGAAGGCCACCAGATTAGTCAGGTACAATTTGCCTTTTGTGAAGCCTTGCTGGCTGTCTCTAGTCTCCTCCCTGTCATCCACATGCCTTGAAAAGTCATGCAGGAAGATCTTTGCCATGATCTTATGGGTTACGGAGGAGAGGTTGACTGGGTGGTAGTTCCCAGAGTCTTCCTTTTCACCCTGTTTAAAAATGGGAGTGATGTTTCTCTTTCTCCAGTCATTGGGGACTTTGCTGGACTGCCTTGACTTTTCAAATATTATGGAGAGTGGTT
>NW_009643312.1:0-627 GCF_000690535.1 Cariama cristata | reverse complement strand
ATTCAGGCATATAGGAAGCAGTTTAGTGTATGGTGGGCTGTAGCTCACAACAAATTCTCAATATGTTTTGTTTTAATGTAGTTGAGGCTTGCTTTTTCATATCTATATTCACTGTTGTATCTGGCAAACTTTTACCTATGTCAGTAGCTAAGAACTCTAGCCAACAGTCTTAGTTCTCACTGTTACTTGTATGAATGTGTAAGTGATTTTATAGCTCTGAGTAGGAAAATGCTATTTGCTAGCTGCTATAGTTCTTCATCATATCTTTTGCTATGGCTTTTAACATTAGGGTTTTTTTAGCTTGTCCACCTGCTACAGTGGTCTTTGCCTTTCTATGGAGCCTGGACTAGCAGATAATGCTCTGCATATTTGGAGCCTGTAATTCTAGGTTTCTCTACCTAGTCAAATAGACTTCAGGAAGCTAAAAGTAGTAGTTGGATTTGTTTGTTCTTAAGCCCCTTCTGTAACATACCTTTTTTCCTATCTATACATTGTTCTGGTGGTTGCTTTACTGATAAGCAAATAGAGCCTAAAACGTGAGGAGTAGCCCTTTAAAAGCCATCTGTGTTTCTAACGGAGACCCTTTGAAAATAAGAACAGAATGTAAAAACAGCAGAAGATTGGTGC
>NW_009643311.1:0-622 GCF_000690535.1 Cariama cristata | reverse complement strand
CACACACACACACACATATGTATAAAATATATTCTATCTTTATGGTATTATTGCATTATTGGATTATTCTGTATACATTGACACAGTTCCTGAGCCATTACATTGAAATCAGAACAGTTAATGAAGTAGGGTGTTACTGACTCAGAGTAATTTCCATTCCTAAGTGCAGAATGCACACCGGGAAAATGCATGGAAGAAAAACATCAACGAGAGGAGTGAGTTGCACTAAGGAAACTTGCTTTTACCAAATAACCATCAAAAAACCAAATTTAATGGTGCTTATGGACAAATTTCCTCTCCTAGTCTCAACACGTGCCTTTCCTCTGCTGAAAAACCTTTCTGAATACTGATGGAGTCCCCTCTGATGTCCACAGGAAGACTTTGGTGGTCTTTCTACTGAATAGATCACCTTTTTTGGAGTAAAGAGCACTATCAGATGCATTGATTTCAAGTCTATAGTCACAGATTTACAAGGTTGCAGTGGTTTCCCATAGTTGATAGTTTATTGCTTTCATTTTGGTAATACAACCAGAAACAGAGCCCTCTTCACAGGTCAGTGGAAAACGAGGTACTTCATGAGCCCTTTTCACTCCACTGAGTAAAATAACCACCAAAAAGATGG
>NW_009643310.1:0-628 GCF_000690535.1 Cariama cristata | reverse complement strand
CTGTTGCATACAAGACACTGGCGTGTCACGATACAGGACTTTTTTCTTGAGTTCGGTATCATTCTGCATGTAGCTGGTGCGGTCCACCCAATTTCTCTCCTGTTGCAGAAAAGGTATAGGAGGTATTCTGAAAATCTTGTGTCTCCTTTGAAATGGGAAGTGTTCTTATGGACCACAGACCTTCCCCAGAATGCTGACCTTTAGTTACAGGCATGACTTTTGCACTAATTTAAGTTCACTGGGTTTAGGTCCAGTCAAGCTCTTGCCATTTAGATGCTCTCCAGAGTTACTGACTGTGATCAAGTTCAGCTGAGGAAATGAAGAAGTGGACATTAGTGAAACCTTGTGGTAGCTTCTCCTTCTGTTTCTCTTGCAGCACAGCTTGAAATGGGCTACATATAATACTGTAAGCTCTTGTACTTGTGGAAGTTGGATTCCAGCTGTCTTTCAAAGTTGGCCTTAGAAACTAAATTAAACTTGAAAGTTTCCAACAGAAAAGTTTCTCTGGGTTATATTAGTGCACCAACAGGAGTCACATCCCATTAGAATGGAATAAAGTAGCTAAGGGAAAATAGGCTGCTTGGGTTTCTTTGCAGTCCTTGAGACCTGATGGACCACATTACTTCTC
>NW_009643309.1:0-628 GCF_000690535.1 Cariama cristata | reverse complement strand
TCCTTTTCTCCGTGTTGATTCACCCATCATCGATTTGTTCTTTCTCCCTCTCTAGTGGCCATGTGTACTGTAGCATCCTATACTCTATTATATATATATACACATATATATGCATCTAACATTAGATGATGCAGGTTCATAATATGCTGCATCTGACAAGCTACTTAATAAGTAGCTACCAACGCAAGACAGATTTGAAAACAGACTCAAGAATGCACTTGGGTCTTACCAACGCTACACCCAGCACGATCCTACCGCGCATTTTTATGTTCAAGGTAGCATTCAAACTTTTCCAGCCTTTTTCACGGCTCTTAGAAGTTTGATCTTAAAGTATAGCCACATTGTGTTTGCTGCTTTAACATTTTCTAACTGCCATGGGCTGTTCTTCGGCAGTTTCACCTGATGTTTAGGGTTCAACAGTGAAGTTCATCTGATGCTTCCATTTTTGGCCAGATACAGCATATTGTCATCTTTTTTTTCCTCTTTTTATTAATTCCTGTTTATTTTTTTCACCATTTACTTCTTGGAAATAGGAATTAATGAAAGCCCCATGATTGAAATGAGAGTTTAAGACATCATTTCCATTTTTCTGTTGGGTGGAACCCTCCATTTAGATTTGTGTCATGGC
>NW_009643308.1:0-627 GCF_000690535.1 Cariama cristata | reverse complement strand
TGAAGAAAAACACATTAAAAGTGCTTAAATATCTTCTTGAATAGAGCTGTCCCTAATCAGATCTGAAGTCAATGGGACCTTCTTCACCTTTTCCAGTAGGACCAATACCTGCTAGCTGGAGGAGATGATAAGAGCCAAAACTGCCAGTCTTTTGTACAGAGAACAATGACTGCTGCCACTCTATTTGAGCCCTCTCTTAATTATAATGATTTGAATAATTACTTTTATCTGAAGATATGATTAAGCATTTACCATAATGGGATCACTCTCCAATCTAAGATTAAGTCTTCCTTTCTAAGTAGGTTTATCTGCCTCCCAACTTTAGAACAAGCCTAAGATCTGCAGGCCGTAGCAATGTGACTTAAAATACCAAAATAGTATCCAAATCCTCTGAGTCTAAGACGTGTTCAATGAATGCACAAAATCCAGCACAAAGTACCTGTAATGGTGATGGCTTTTATACAGTAATCTAGCAATTCAAACACAGATTTTCTACCTGATACTTTCTTCTTATTTCTTTTCCCCACCTTGTTTTAAACTCCTGCATAAGAACTAACTAATAATTCTCATAAATCTTTATGCTAGGGAAACATTGTCTACCTCATTATCGAACAGGAAAGGAGTCCA
>NW_009643307.1:0-626 GCF_000690535.1 Cariama cristata | reverse complement strand
TAAAGAAACTGTATGAACACAGATCTGCAACACTGTCTTTTGTTTTGATTCATGAAGCATCAATTTGCACCACAGCAAATGAACTTCCAGCCTTTAACTTGTATTGCATTTCGCATTATTAAAAATCTGATACCGTGCACCAGGAACAAACAAATCACAGGAGATGAGGTGATGTGAATGCCACAAATCTGCCCGAAATAAAGTATTACCCATGGTTTTGATCAGGACAATCCATGACACAGAAAAGGCATTAAGAGGAGTGAAGAATATGACTGATGAACAGATAAGACCCTGAAACACTCTGTTTAAGTGTGTATTGGCCACAACAAGTACTGGTCAAGTGGGGCACACAAACACATCAAGTTTTTCAGGGATTTCAGTTCTCCATAGGTGAGTCACGGTTGTGAGATCGTTGTGACCAAGAGGAAATGAGCGGCTCCTGCACTCGCCTTGTGGGCGCTGCATTTCAGGGACCTCGGGATTGCCTCACAGGTGGCTTTGGGAACAGGGTCAGTGTGGTTCAACTTCCCCTCCTGTGTTTCATAAAAATCGGTTAAGTCCGATTTTACACTCTCCTATACCTCGATTCTTGACTGATGAACTCGGTATTTTAAGGACGCAAACGG
>NW_009643306.1:0-625 GCF_000690535.1 Cariama cristata | reverse complement strand
CTCTGCTTTTTGTAGGCATTCTTTTCTGGTAAACTAAAAGTGAAGGGGAACATCATGCTGAGCCAGAAATTGGAAATGATCCTGAAAGATTTTGCCAAACTCTGAGCTGCTTGATCATCTACCACAGCGGTGAAGAACTTCAGAAGAGAGAAACTTCAATTAGTTCCTAACCAATGATTAAAACATTTGTAGACTGCTTAACCTTAATGTACTGATTCATTATACTGCTGATATACAAGCTGCTTTAATTGCTGCAGACAGAAAATGATGAAATGAACAAAACTGTTAAAATTGCCCCTTTCTTGTTTCTCAGCAATGGTAGAGAATCATCCTTTCCTCATTGTGCACCTTTATCTAAATCAAGTTACATAGTTCTTACAAAGATGCATATATTTCTGTATTAATTCTGAAGCAAATGAAACCAATACAGCTCTTTGGTATCTCCTTCTGGGTGTCAATCAGTCTTCATTTATATTGCCTTAGACAGACTGTCTAATTTCTATGAATCTAGCTGGTTCATTATTAAAATTAACATTATTTTTTGTTGTAAGTTCTCACAATCCCATTAAAACAACTGGGAAATGGAAGTCAGTTCCATTTACTTACATATGGTTGTTATGTTTTT
>NW_009643305.1:0-626 GCF_000690535.1 Cariama cristata | reverse complement strand
CCTGGCAAGATGTCTACTAATAATTGAGCTAGTTAGTTCAACAATAGCTTTCCTGGCTCTAGTGTTCCTAGACAGCAGACAAGGCTGAGATCAGACTGCAGACATTCCATAAAAGGGAAAAAACCCCACCACCTTATTCTTTACTATTATCATAAGAAGCAGCAGAAATAACCTATTGTTTGTCACCTCATCTGTCTTAGGAAGCAGTTTCTGAAACAGAGGAAGTCTGCTGTAGCCATTCAGTCAGCCTGGCGAGGTTACCGCTGCCGGAAGGATTTCAGAACGGTAAGATAAAGGTGTTTATATAAATATATATATTTATATAAACACCTTTATCTTACCGTTCTGAAATCCTTCCGGCAGCGGTAACCTCGCCAGGCTGACTGAATGGCTACAGCAGACTTCCTCTGTTTCAGAAACTGCTTCCTAAGACAGATGAGGTGACAAACAATAGGTTATTTCTGCTGCTTCTTATGATAATAGTAAAGAATAAGGTGGTGGGGTTTTTTCCCTTTTATGGAATGTCTGCAGTCTGATCTCAGCCTTGTCTGCTGTCTAGGAACACTAGAGCCAGGAAAGCTATTGTTGAACTAACTAGCTCAATTATTAGTAGACATCTTGCCAGG
>NW_009643304.1:0-622 GCF_000690535.1 Cariama cristata | reverse complement strand
CCAAAGTCCTCTGCTGAAGATTTGATCCCAACCTTCACCTTGTCTACAACAAGCACCACTTTTTGACCAATACTGTCCTCTCTTTTCCACTGCAGAAAGGATGGCAGTATCGGACCACCAAGTCTTTGGTTCCTTCATTCCCATTCTCTTTAAAACAAGAGTCCAGTAGCTCCAACACAAAGTCAACCTCCTCTTGCCAGGTGCCTTCCTGACAGTTCTGCGGCTCCACCAGCAGTGGTCTTGCGTCCTTCCTCCTGTAACCATGGTGGCAGATCGATCGGTGTGCCATAAAGTGCTTCACCCTCTGGCCCAGGACAGCTGGATATCACGTGCATCTTGTGAATCTTGACTCAAGTCAGAGTAGGAAAATGGCCCAATCCCTCCCTTAATCCCAGACAAACTTCTTCCCTGGAAACTGTGCAGCAATATTGGCAAATCCTAGGTGGTAAAGGGGAAGAAAAAAAAGTGGAGGGGGGGAGCAGAGGGGCAGAAATCTCAAGTGTAATAAAGGAGGGGATGTTGTCCTATCCGCCTGGTCACTATTGACTAGGAACCAAAGTTTAATCCAACTAGTTGGTTTGTTTTTTTCTACTGGGAAGTGCTATTTCATTTACAGAAAACT
>NW_009643303.1:0-626 GCF_000690535.1 Cariama cristata | reverse complement strand
AAGGTGTTGGATCCTGCCTGTCTTGCCACAATGTGCTAGGGACTTGTCAAAGCATCTGTGCTCTGGTCAGGAAGTGCAAGGAGGAGACCTGGGAAAACCCAAAGCCCTAGCTTATCCGTAGAAAGTGCAGTTTATTTTGTAGTTGCTGCTGTGCCCTGTTCTACCCTGTGCTGCTGGAAATGCCAGATTTCAGATGCCACCTCTGCTCTGTACAAACGTATGATGGCAATAGCTTGGCCTAGACAATTAAATTTCTTTCTGTAAGCCTTTGGTTGCATTTTCTTCACTTGAAAACTGGAAATGAAAACCTGTTTGGTGGTAAGAATTCTTCAGTTCAGAAGCGGCTGGTGGCAGCTGGCTGAGGTCATGCCACCAGACACGTTTTGAAGACAACTAACTTTTTGACCACCTTTGCTGTGGATGTTTAAAGGGCTGCTGATGCTACCTAGGATATCAGTTAAGCTTTAAAGTGTTAATATATGCCTCTACAAACCTCAGTTATTGCTCCTGCTTCTCCCTTGTCAGCACAACCTGACCTGGAGGCATCAGAATTGTGCTGCTTTAACTCTCTTCCAATGTGGGACAGTAAAACACCTCTGTGGTGGTTACGATTATGTCAGTGTAGC
>NW_009643302.1:0-622 GCF_000690535.1 Cariama cristata | reverse complement strand
TGTTAGCCTTTGAAACCAAGAATTTTAGGACCCCTCATGAATGAATTCAAGGGGTACATCATGGCCTTGTGTCAGCAGTGATGCAATTAAAGGCAAGATTCCCAGCAGGGTGGGGAGCGAAGTGAGTTGGAGAGTGGAGGGGAGCTGACAGCCCAGCAGCCTGTCACACCTTCAGTGAGATTCTGCGCTCCTGTCCGCTAAACGGGTGTTGGCACTTAGGAGTAAGTTTGGAGGAAGCATCTTCCTATCCTGAAAACACAGCCTCCCTCCTCTTCTTTCACGCCACAACCTCTTTGCTATCCACATGAAAGAGCAAGCTCTGGTCCTTGCACCCAGCCTGGTGTATCTATGCCAACTCCAGGGTGTAGCCCCTGAAATTCACTGTCCTGAATTCAGTGTCCTGCTTCCCTCACCAGTGTAATGAGTTGATCCATACTATGCTGGGTCTCAGGGACTGAACATCTGCTTAGTATGGAAGACTGGATTCCCGGAACAGAACACAAAGGGAACTAGTTTGCATGCCCACTGGTATGCAGGCTTTCAAGGCTGGAGGAGAGTGGTGGGTTTTAAGGTGGAATGCATCTCACTGCTTTGGTATCTAAAAGACAAATAAAACCCATGA
>NW_009643301.1:0-618 GCF_000690535.1 Cariama cristata | reverse complement strand
CGATCTTCAGAGAGGCTCCCGCAAGAGGGCTGGATGCCGCGGAAGGGGGACTAATCGCATTAGCTTATCTCAGCCCAGCAATCAAAATTAACGGCAGCGAAAGCAAGCCCTTCCCGCGGGACCCGAGAGAGCAATGTGTGGGAATGCCCCCGCAACGCCTGCCCGAGTAATGGCAGCAAGGGGAGGGCTGTTGGGGATGGAGAGGCAGAAGGTGCTGACAATTACAGCCGTGATAAGATCTTGTATTTTATTTAAAACTCTCGATCTAAAGCCTGATGTTGGTATTGATTTCCTGTAATAGTCTCTGACAAGGGGAAAACTCAAAGAGCCGTCGGTTCTTGTACAGTGTCATGTCGGGTGCTAAGCAGGAAAGCAGACCCGTGACACAGCTCTGTACATCTTCTCTCCTACAGTTCAGTCGCCTGCAGTTCTTTCCCCAGCAATACAGCCAAGCCTTTGATTTCATCATCATGCAATCCCACACGATAGCCTTGGGCTGCACCAGTTGTGGTGGGAGAGGGGACATGTGTCACCGTCCCACAACATACCAATTGTCTGGGAACTGCTGGGAGCAGTTTAAAAAGGACAAGGAGAAGCGAAGGCTCTGGGCAGACCTTA
>NW_009643300.1:0-625 GCF_000690535.1 Cariama cristata | reverse complement strand
CTGTTTTAGCCAAACCAGGACATTGATAAAATCTCTTATACTTGCATCTGTGCAATTACAGTTAATAACCTGTTGCATCTGCTTAGTGACCCACAGTCTGTGGTTATGAAGTCTCATCAGGTGAGGGTGTCAGAGCCTTGGCTTTCTTTATGACCTGCTTGAGTAGAAAGGCAGAGTTATTCCAGTGATAACATCATCATATTCCTTCAGAAAGGAAGTAGCAGTTCATGTTGCTTCCAAGACAGGTTGTTTTGTGACTCTGATTTTAATGAACCTTTCTTTCCTTCCAGCCCAGCTAGGTTTTACATGCAGCTCTTTGTTCTCCTCACCTGGGCTAGTAAGCTTATCTGTAAAGTGACCTTCACAGAGAGCAGTGGGTGACACTTTGGGACTCAGAGTGCTGCTCTTAAGCCAGCTCATGCTGTATCTAAACTATTCTTCCTTTAAAACAAACAAAACCCCACAAACCTCAAAATGAGAGAAAACGTAGCTGGATTCTCTGCTAGCCCTGGGGGAGCTGTTAGGACATCAGTGTGGGCCACAACTGATACATGATTCTCCTTAAAACAGATGTTAATTCAGGATGGCAATGTTAAAATACCACAATGCTCTGTGATGTGATCTG
>NW_009643299.1:0-614 GCF_000690535.1 Cariama cristata | reverse complement strand
GTCTTTTTCAACCTAAATAATTCTGTGATGCTATAATTCTAACGTATTGTTACTTTCAGGTTTATTACAAAAACTTGTCAAGTCTTCTGTCTGTCTCAGGGGCAGTTATTCTTAGTGGCCAAGAGTGCTGAAGGAAGCATGTGAGTACCCAGGGAGGGTGCAGAAGTCCTGCCTGACTGTTCAAAGAGAAAGGTTTGTGTTGACAGAAAGAAAGTCTATCTTGTTTGTAATGCCCTTTTTGGAAGCTGGTGTCACCACCTCTAGAAGTCTTGAGGAAAGTATTTAACACAGTCAGGGGTAAGTAAGATGGGCAGGAGAGTGGAACTAAGCTCGAGGCACTTGGAGTAGTTGTCTGAACATGTGCACTTCACCCCTTGGTGAAGCTATGCTGACTGCTCCTGATAATCACTTTCATGTTCTTTATGTGCCTGGAAATGGTTCACAGGATTAGTTGCTTCATTCCCTTCCCAGGGACCAAGGTGAGGCTGACTAGCCTATAGTTCTCTGGGTCCTTCATCTTGCCTTTTTCAACGACAGGGATGACATTTGCTTTCCTTCAGTCTTCAGGCATCTCTCCCAGTCACCATGATCATTCAAAGATTATTGAGAGTGGC
>NW_009643298.1:0-625 GCF_000690535.1 Cariama cristata | reverse complement strand
GAAACCTGCCAGAGCAAAAGGGATTTGTCCCTTCATAGTTAACTAGTCCTATTCTACCACATGGAAGAGCAGGGTGGCCTTTCAAAAAAAGGGAAGATTGGGGTGTGGGATGTAGATGTTAAAGAGATTTTTCATGTCAAGTTTCACAGCAGACACCACTCCTCTGTTTGACCAGAGCACTTTTTCCCTTTTGGCATCAGGAGAGGGTAAGTCCCTGGGATAACATGTAGAAAGACATGCAGAATGAAACCTCTGTAAAATGACAGTCACTCTCTTCTGGAACTGCCCTAATTTGGGATTGCTGAGCCCCAGACCCAGGCACCAAAGCAGCAAAAGAGATCACCATCCTCTAGAAATTCTCTTCATCCTGCCCTGCGAGACCTGACTAAACACCCTCCTTCACCCAATTGCTGTGACAAAAGGCAGTCAAAGGACACCCCAGCTCCTGGTTTTGCTCAGTCACCTTGCTTGAAGCTGTGATATACTGTAATACAAAGACACCAATGCTCCCAAGGACAGGCAGGCTTGGTAAAGAGGAAATAATGTCAACACTTCTATCATTTTCTTCTGCAACATGGTTACTTTAATCATAGAACCATAGAATCATAGTCATAGAATGGTTTGG
>NW_009643297.1:0-623 GCF_000690535.1 Cariama cristata | reverse complement strand
AAGTCTTAAAGCTTTTTACATTAAGTAGCAGTAAGCAACTCCTGTTGAGAACACAGGCTCTCTGAACACCCTTCTGAAGACTCTCTTGATTTTATTAAGAGTTCCTGTTAGCCTTTTCCAAACTTATTTACTGAAGGTAAAAGTGCATACTTGTTTTGAAAAGCTATCCTGGCAGTAAACAGGTATTTCTGGCACATTAGTATCATAGTTTCACAACTTCTGCAAAACAACACATATACAAAACCAGCCCTGGAGTGTACCAGTTTCTAACAGGTAACCAGAATGCCAGAGAACTACCTTGAACACAGCATCAGGATTTCTTTATGAACTCATTGGTCACGACAGCTTTGGAAGTACAGCTTATTCCTTTAACAAGAGTTCTAATATAAACATTCTGATGGTTTAAAAATCACAGAATTCTCGGAATCTAATTTAAAAAAAAAACAACTTAATTCCACAACAAGATAAAGCACTGGTCATTGTCAATGTGCAAGTTTAAAACATGAACTGCTTCACCATAAAGAACTTTTCCTACTATCTAGTCTCTGCTAGAACAGTTTATACTGTTTAGTTTTTATTTTTAACAGAGTAACAACTACTGGAGGATCCTACCTCAAAAAAAA
>NW_009643296.1:0-622 GCF_000690535.1 Cariama cristata | reverse complement strand
ATTCTTTCCTCATGACTGAGTAGATCATTCTGATATCATTCATCATTCACCTTGTTTATTCTTTCCTAATTACTCTGTAGGATGATCATCTTATAAGAACTCCCAATTCACAGATCATGTATCATCTAGCTTGTGGCTCTTTTTCTCTTCCCTTACTAGGTAATGAAAACTTACATGCATTTATCAAACATGCAACTTCTAAATGCCATGGAAACATTTCTGATCCAGTAAAAGAACTTCATGTCATTTGTATTTTCCATTTGAAAGAACAGTAATAAGATATGCACACTGTGCTTGTGATTAATATGTAGCAGACAGAAAACCCTGCATCATGGTTTTAAACACAGGAAAGTTCTAATGGAAGAACTGAAGACAGGGACTCAGAGGCTGATGAATAGAAGATATTTCTAAGATAAATCACCATTTTAAAGAAAAAAGCAGATAATAAAATTACATGATTTTTCATCATAGAATTATCAAAATAAAGCTTTTTATCTTCACTAAGCTGACAGTACTATTAGAACACAAACCAGGATATAATTAAGTCATCAGTTTTCTCTATGGTAGATCTAGTCCATCTGTCCATAAACCTGCTTGTTGTGTTTGTTATTCAATTTTTTTT
>NW_009643295.1:0-622 GCF_000690535.1 Cariama cristata | reverse complement strand
ATGCAAGAGCCTCTCTAGACACAAAGCTTCGCTGCTCAAGAGCGACACGATAGTCTTCCCACCAAAAAAGCGAGCAAGACAGGGAGACAATAGGCATCATCAGAAAAACACAAAAGGGTTCAGTATGAACGAGTCACAGGGCCAACCTCACTCCTGGCATTTGCTGCTTCACGTGACTCCTTTGGCAAGCTTTCATTTCCTGGAGGGGATTACATTAGATACAGGCTCAGAGTTACAACTCCTGAGCCTGAATTGGGAACCTAAGCTCCTCAGTCAGTCATAGAGGTCTCCAGGGGTCAACTCTAACCTCAAGTTACTCACTGTCAAATAACCACCTTCTCCTCCCCCCTCAATCACCGCGGGGTGCAATTTCCAAGACCTTTTGTAAATTTGGGTTTTGGGTATTTCAGCACAAGGCATGTCCCAAGACACATCAGTCATTACTAGGTTGACAGCACTTCTTGCACAGGGTTGTTACAATCATCTGTTGATGACTATGACGCACTGCAGACAGTCTGACAACAACGACAGATAGGAATAACAGCAATAATTAATCATTATCTAAGGACAATGTTCAATAAGGAACACAGGCATTTTTCCCTTTTTCTTGTTTTTCAAGATC
>NW_009643294.1:0-624 GCF_000690535.1 Cariama cristata | reverse complement strand
GATGGGAACAGTGATGCAGTGAGCGGCAGCTGCAGGGGGACCTGACTGGGGACCACACCAGCTTGCCTGGTTCAGGAGAGCATCACCTGGCAGCCAAGCCCATGTTCAGAGCAAAACTTGGGGGCTCCAAGAGGTCATAATATAAAGCCTTTGAAATAGCTGAGAGGTTTGGAAAGGGATAAAAGATGGGAATATAATTTTCCTCCATCTATCTGCCCCATGAGGTGCTTAATGGCTGCCATTCCCATAAGAAATGAGCACTTCTCAGATCTCCTTTTGGCACCAGTTTTGTGCCAACGCTTTACCCACAGACCATGCGTCTGTCACACCACCACAGCAATTGTTTCTCCTTTCTTTGCTGGTCACAGAGTGAGGTAATAAGTGTGATCTCGCTTTCAGAAGAGCCAAAAGCTGTGGTGGTGCTTGTGCCACTCTGATCTGTCTGATGGTCTCTGACCACCATCCCTCAGACAGGGGCTTAGTTTGCTCAAATAAGCCATTGACTGCTTGCCTTTGTGGAGTGTCAAAGGGCTTTCAGCATGACTGAGTCTCCAGTTCACTGATCTGAAGGGACAAGGAGCTTTCCTCATCGCATTATTGCACTGGAGATGATGTGGGGATGTT
>NW_009643293.1:0-623 GCF_000690535.1 Cariama cristata | reverse complement strand
AAAAAAAGTTCCAAATACCTATATTTCTGACAAACTCTCTGAAATTCAAGATGCTAATATCTGTCCAAAACCTCAATAAATTCCTCTCCCTATAGAGAGCTTTTAAATATCAAATATCACATGGAATAAACAGTATAAAAACTTTATTATTATATAAGCTTAGATATTGTTACTTACAAATTTCTTTTTCCCCCACTCTACTGTGTGCGTGGCTGTATTTTTAAAAGTAAATACTTATAAAATTACTGTAAGCATCAAGAAGTTACTTTAAAAAACACACACAGGCAGAAAGGAATCTGATTCGAAAACTCCAACAAAAAGTGCTGATTTGTTCCTGATTTGGTATGACTGTCACATACTTCCAAGAATTGCAATTGGATCATCTTTTAAATAGTTCTGGGCTCCCTACAACTTTCCAATCCTTAGGCTTCCGTAAGTGCTATAAAATGTTTACAATGAAACTGCTTTAAGATTTTTTTTTTTCTTCTTAGAGTCTAAAGAAAGTCAGATAAGAAAGGAAAGTTATGCTTTGTGGGGTACTGAAATGTCGAGCAAGCATGTAAAATGTGATGTGACTAGAAAAAAAATATCAACAATTCAATGACAGATCAATGACTGAAGGT
>NW_009643292.1:0-623 GCF_000690535.1 Cariama cristata | reverse complement strand
AAGAAGTACCTTCCTCCCTGCCTCCCCTCCTGCTGTCTCCAGCTCTGTCAGCAGGATTCCTGGTGAACACTTTCCAGGTGATCCTGTAAACAGCCCCGGGAAGAAGAGATGATCTGCCAAGGTCATGGTCTTCACAATGTGTTTAAAGAACCATGTGAAGTTCCTCTAGCAAGTGTGATGTCTCTTTCCTCCTCGCCTCCCCACTTGCTGTTTGAGGTGGCAGATTGCTTTCAAGGGCAGGCATACTTCCAGTCCCACTTCCCCCTTTTTCCAAGCCCTGCGCTTTGTGTCATATTTTCTTAGAAATACAGTTGCCTTCCTCAAAACCAGTCAGGGGAGGCAAAAAACAACTCCAAACACATTTCTCTGGTGCTATTCCTCTTGTTTACACCTGGTGTGAACTGTGACCCTCCCATGAAGTCACTGTTACAGTGTTCAAGCTTTCCTCCTTTTCTAAGTTTAGGTAAAATAAGCACGTCTGTTCTCCCCAGCAATAGGAAAACATGAAAGGAGATGGAGGAAGTAAACTCATCTTCTCCCAAAATGTGCTTCTAAGCTCCAGGCTTTTTCTCTGAGCCAGTGTCCCTGATGTTAAGGTTAGACATTAGCAGGCATTTCTTCAC
>NW_009643291.1:0-621 GCF_000690535.1 Cariama cristata | reverse complement strand
ACTGCCCATTCCCATTCAGCTGTGATCCATTGTGAAGCCAAGGCGTTATTTTGGAGACCCCCTTCCCACCATGTGGTTCTCCATGCTGTCTTTGTCCAGCTCTTTTTCTATGTCCAAGTAGCTAGCTTGGATAGAGCTGGACCCAAGGGTTTCGGATCTGGCCAGGAACCTCTGGCAAGGGCTCTGTCAGCATGACTGTCTGATGAGTTTTACACCACGCTGTGCTCAAGTTTCCCCACCATACGGGGTCACACTTCTATGGCTGGGTTATGGCAATGTCATGGCAAACAGCATCGGATGCCTGGCTCAGGTCAAGATGCAGGATATCAGCAATTTCTCCCCAGCCTCCTGTCTCGCTTACACTCTCAAAGAAGGAAATTAGATTATTTTGACATGATTTGCTGTTGACAAATCCCTAGTGACAGTGACTCATTTCAGTGTTATCTTCCAAGCACTCACAGATTACTGGATTGTTTGTTGCAGAACATTTCTGGGAACTGAAATTAAGGTGTCTGGGCTTTAGCTCTCCAGCTCCTCCTCCCACCCTACCCCACTCCCATTTTCAAGGTAGGCATTGCATTTGTCATTGGATCAGCTTCTTGTACTTCCCTGGTTCCCCAC
>NW_009643290.1:0-617 GCF_000690535.1 Cariama cristata | reverse complement strand
TCTTAGAGACGAGGACGGTCGCCCCTCTCAAGCAGCAGACATTTTAGCATGCCTAGCTGGTAATACAAGATTGCGGAAATTTCAGCTGCCGTTTCTGCCTCAGAGGTAATAAAAGCGCTTTTAGGAAGGCAGCAAAAGTGATACCTGGTTTGAGTGAGGGGAATGACCGCAACTCATATTGCTGCTTCTGACGTTTGCCAACTTATTAGTGAAAATGAAACTTAATAAAAAGGAAACTTAGAATGAAACAAGTATCTTTTGATACTTGGTTGGCTGGGAAGTCTTATGGCAGAGCTTGGGGCTGCCTCTGCAGGCAAGAAGTCCCAGCTGTCTCCCTCCTGAGAAGAAACCACTCCGTGAATGAGGGCGTCGGATCTCGCAGAGCGTTTGTGACTCCATTAATTTGACAAAGGCAAGGAGGCTGCATGGAGACAGGCACCAAGCGTTGCGGACGTGCAGCCGCTCCCCTTCCCCGTGCGTTATCCCTCTCCTTCCCTTGAACTGACTGCAAAGACATGACAAGCCGGAGGAAGAGGGCAGGTGCAGGCTGCGCTCGCCCTCCCGCTCGGCTCGCCCTCCGCGTACGGCCCCGGTGCCCCCCGCCCTCCTCCGCGGCA
>NW_009643289.1:0-622 GCF_000690535.1 Cariama cristata | reverse complement strand
ACATGCTATATCATTTACTATTGATCTTAATTAAACTCCAAGGTATTGTGCGAGGAGGTGAAGTCAACAAAGCTGAACATAAGTAAAAAGACCAGAATCTGCAAGTAGACAGCGTTTAAGTACGAACGCACTGGGAAGTATTTCTGCCTCTCTTCTAGTCTCAAGGGCAGAGTGAAATAAAGAGCCTTGCAGTCAGCTCGGAGAGCTCCCTTGGAAAGAGATCTGTCTGGGTGATGAGATGCCTGAAGAAAAGGCACAGACATAGGAGATGGTTGATAGCAGGTTGTGGGGTATTTACATCAAGTAAGTATGAACCCAAAGAAATGCCCAGCTGTCAGTCATCCTAAACAAATTATAAATGTAAGTTGACCTGGTACCAGAGAAGAGTTAATAGTTGGCCGTGAGTGGATCCCAACAGTGGGCTTGAGTGTTTCCAGGTCAACTGGATGTCAGAGGAGTTCAGACATTGCTTCTAGTTTTGATTTGTGGTGGGTACTAGTGGACTCCTAACGGCACATTAGATGTGAATGGTGAATAGAGGATAGCTTCAGATCCTGCAGCAGGGCATCTGGGCTGGTGAAGTTCTTCTAGTCACTCCACATATGCTCCTGGAGACTTCTAC
>NW_009643288.1:0-622 GCF_000690535.1 Cariama cristata | reverse complement strand
TAAATTAATAATAAATAATAATTAAAAATAATAATAATAAATTATTAATAAATTAACAAAGTTATTTCCACCTATTTTGCTTATTTCTAAATTGGGAGATTACAAAATAACAGATGGCAGCCTATGTCACCTGAAGATCCCACCCTTTTATTTTTTCATAAGCCATATACACATTCCCATTCATACACAGCTCTAAACAAGCTCTTAAAAGAAGAAATGAAGGCACCATTGACGCATCAAAGTACAGCAGAGGTCAAAGCTTTTGACTGCCACTGGAGTTCAGGCCTTCATTCAATATTTACTGCAGTTGTCAATGCTCACACTCAACTTCAAACACTTACAGGTATGAAAAGACTGATAAAGGTACATTTTTTTTCAGTAGATGGAGACCAAACAAGAAAGTGTAGGGGAAGAGCACATTTTTCCGATGACATGAAATGATAACCGACATTGCATTAGAACACGCTATAATAAAAGTGGCCGCACAGTAAATTAAGACAGAAAGAGTTAAATTGCTCTTGCTGGGTAGTGCAAGGCTCTGCCCTCCCTCGCTGCTCAGTAGTCATCTTGATGACAACAATTAAAGATTTGAAACTTCCTCCCATAGTTGCAGAGAAATAAT
>NW_009643287.1:0-618 GCF_000690535.1 Cariama cristata | reverse complement strand
ATGTCTCTGGGCCAGGCCACGTGTCTTGTGTGCGGTGTTGGTCCGTGTGCGTGTTTGTGTCCGGGTTGGAGCTGCTCTGCCTGGGGCCATAGCAGTGAGTGTCAGCAGAAGGATAACCATGAGATTCTATGGCTAACAGGTTGACAGGCCTAGACTTTGTAGGCAGAGGGTGTTCAGTCCATCTCGGGGCCAGCAGCCGTGTAACAGCGGGCGAGGAGAATGCTTTCCATAGGGCTATGCGGAGACACTGGCGACGACCGGGTTTTGTTTTCGTGGCATGCTGTTGTTGGAATCTAGATGGCATTCCTCAGTGGGAACGAGACCTCTGGAATGGTTAACAAGTTCACCTGGATGCTGTGATAGCTTATTGTTTTTGCAGATGCTGAGGGATGGATGTGCACCGAAGGACAACAGAGGAGGCGAGCAGAGCGCTGCGAGAAGATGGGTCAGTATGTGGTGTCACAGGGAGAATGGGACTGGCGGCTATATGGCTAGCCTGTAGGGTTTGGTTTGGTTTTGATTTTGAAGATGTGAAGCGGGATAATCCTGACAGTGGAGGTGACTTGGGCAGGGTGAGGCATGACAAGTGGGCTGAAGTGGCAGTTATTTTTCAGGTGT
>NW_009643286.1:0-619 GCF_000690535.1 Cariama cristata | reverse complement strand
GTGGCAACCATTAACACACACAACTAACGCTCAGTGCGCAGACAGTACACATACGGTTAATCCCTTAAAAACAAAAAGTACACCTGTATAATTTACCCCGCGTCAAGCAAGGCTGTCAAAACCGCAAACAACTTAAAAGGCCTCTTGTTCATTTTCTGTCCTTCAGAAATTCAATCCGAAACAGTTGTACCAATTTTTAATATCATTTCCTTCTAGCTCTACTTAGGTGGGATGTATTTGTATGCAGTGCCAGAAATCCCCCGACCGGCAATGTTTTTATGTTTGTATGCAAAGTTACAACAGCAGCAAAAAAGCTGGTGATTTCGAAAATTAAAACATCAAAACTCAGTGAGTAGGTTCATTGATAACAACATCTGATCTAGACAGTTCTATATAAAAAAGAAAAAACCAAAATCCAAAAAACAAGCTTCAGCGAAGCCCGACCAAAGGACATAATAATGTGATCTGTAAGAGTCTACACTTTTTCACAAATTGATGTTAGGACGTAAAAAGCAGAAGCTGTACTCCTATCAATCCCCAAAATCCTAAAAACAAACTTTGGAAATTATTCTCTTATTTCAGGACAGAGTCACAGAAGGCACCAAGTAATCCCAGACCC
>NW_009643285.1:0-621 GCF_000690535.1 Cariama cristata | reverse complement strand
TGCACTTTTTCCAGACGGCAGAAGAAATTGCTCGTTGCACGCAATGCATCTGATCTCTTTTGAAATGCCTCTTCTAGGGGAGACCTTTTGCTCCCTGCAAGTTTCTCTTCCTCTCCATTGATTATATAAAGAGTCAGATCAACCGGTTCAGACGGAGTAATCCCGAGGGAAACTGGCAGCACAAGTAAGGGGGGAGGCCTACAGGTGTTAACAGAGAACTAGATACAGAATAGCTGGTTGTGCCCCTAGACATGACATTTGTAATGCCACAACCTCTGAATACAGAAAGGCTGCTGACACAGCCATAAGAACACTATCACCACACTCCCGTGACAATGGCAGAAACCCTCGTACCTGCCAATTGTTCAGCTCTTGGCTTAGTTTAGCCTTTCAGCTTCCAAAACAGAAAAGTTCAGTCCGAGTGATACAAATCCACAAATTTAGTTCATGCTGATATGCAGAATTACACTGTCTCCCAGAAAAGGCAAGAACGATCTAGCGTAATAGGAGATTGTCTGATCTGCCAGTTTAATAGATTTGCGTGTAGGAGCTCTTCAAGAGTTTGTGGTGTTTAAATGCTCTCCACCTGCCACTTGTTCCCGTGAATCTCAAAGCAGGCAT
>NW_009643284.1:0-621 GCF_000690535.1 Cariama cristata | reverse complement strand
TTCCGGCCCCAGCTCATCACAACCTCCAAATACCAGAGGCACATCTCCAAATTTATTGAAATGATGCAAATTCAATAGCCCCTCACTTTTAAACTAACAACATAGCAAATCAGAGAAATAAGGAGTTGAAAATACATCTGACATTAAATAGTGACTATACCTGAGTATTTGCAGTTATGTGCATGAATAAATGGTGTGAAACGCATTGGGCAGAGGAGACAAGATGAGAAGGGAGAGTCTTCAAAACACTTGGTGCCCCTTAACTGCAGGACCCAGGAACACAGTATGTAACACACAGTACATAACTCATGCTTACATCTCACTGGCACAGGTAGGTACTACCAGCACTACCGTCACACTAACACAATGCTCAGCCACCCAAGTAGTCAGGGAAATAAGGCCATCAGACCATTCCATGTTCCCTACTGCCCCACAACCCTACTAGGAGTAGGTGCACCTTTTACTTCATCTTTCATGCTCTAGAGTATGCCTGAATGTTACAAACTAATACAAGCATACAAAAAAATCTGGATGCTTTTGTATCTGGTACCTTAACAACATCTACCAAAGACAACCATTTTCAAAGAAAAACGTCTGTCTATGCCATCTCATCAGGCAGAT
>NW_009643283.1:0-621 GCF_000690535.1 Cariama cristata | reverse complement strand
TTCACTAGTACAAAAGTATATCACCAGCATGCTGCAAAATTTTGCTGGATACAGAAGTTATTGAAAGACTGGTTTTAATTTTTATTTATTTATTTATTTTGTCAGTATTCTATCGTTAGGTTGCTCAGAGTGCAAAATTAGTATCTCACTATCTTACCTGTTGTACCTATGCATGTATTTTTCTGAAATACCATTGTCCTTTCCAGTCTTTTGCTGAAATCACCTAAAATTGTAACATTATGAAGTTCTGGAAACTGGCAACAAATTATAAAAACTATACTTTTTGTTTAAAGTATCACATAATTTTATCACTTGCTAGTTCTAATTTGCAGTCAGTACTGCTTCATTCACTAGGGGTTCTTATGCTAACTTTCTATCTATTTCCTGATTCTAGGAAAGGTGAAGGTCTTGTTTTCTGGAGTATGGATATGCAAATGTGTCTACCCACCTACTCTCATTCCAAGAATATTGAGATAATAGTCATTCAGATCTAAAACTGTTGGAGCCATTTGAGTAACTTTACCCTAGCAGTTAAAAGTTTTCATGGTCTTATTTTACTTTCTGTTCTTTCTGGTTTGTTTTCAGTAATACCTTATTTTAAAACAAACAAGTTCTTCATCT
>NW_009643282.1:0-621 GCF_000690535.1 Cariama cristata | reverse complement strand
TCAGTTCATGCTGACTGGTGAGTGCTTGACCTTCCTCGCAGCAATCTAACAAAAACCTCCACTGATCTCACTGGAGCATGTGACAAGCTAGTTAAAAACACCACGGAGCTGAATGACAGAACTTAATTGAATGATGCAGGCATTAATTTCAATTGAAGTTGACCCAGAAGCATGCATGGGTCAGCCCTATGTATTATTTGCACTTTATTACATGAAAGTCTACACTGGTCCCGCGCAGAAATAGTACTTGACTCAGTTTTCTACTTTTCTTTCACTGATAGGAAAGAAAAAGTGATTATTCCATTTAATCCATATAATCCACTATTTTGAACACAGGTAGGCAGTTTGACTAGATTTCTTGATGAGAACTCCATGAAGCGCAAGTGGATACACAGCTTGTCTTAGGACCACATGCCTCTGACTTCTCTATGCATCCATTGGGGCTTATACTTTCTGTTGCTAGTACCTGGAATGGAATTGGGTACTCTGAACTTTCTGAAGAAGCCCCAAGTTACACTTACACCTTTAGTTCTCATTCAGCTTAGTGTTACTCAGGACAACTGCTAACACTATCTTTGTTTCTGCCTGTTCAACAGATCGGGAGAACCAGTCAATCCTGAT
>NW_009643281.1:0-622 GCF_000690535.1 Cariama cristata | reverse complement strand
CACTTCATTAGAGATGCTTGCAACTGGATTGCTATTGATTGCCTTTTAAATCTGATTCTGCATTTTAAAAATTGTAACAGAAAAATGACAGTGATATACGTGTACCTTAGTAGCCCCATCAGATGTGAAAGAAACTGCAGTTTATCAGTGACATGTTAATGGCAGAGATGCCAATGACTATTCACAACCCGAAGGCCCTGATCCTACAACCACTTAAGAGCTGTGTGTCTTTATTAATGTAAGTAACTGCGCTGAACATCATGGGATTACTCATGTCGATAAAATGAAGTGAGTTCAAGTGATCCTGGAATCAGTACCTTGGAAGCTGTTCATGTAGGAAAAAGCTGTGATCAGATAATCAAAATCAGAAATGCAAGTATGAGAAAGGTAACCAGTGCTCCTGACACTAAAAGTTTCCCTGTGCTTTCCAGCTTAACAATAGCAAAATACGCAAGGTTAATAATGTAGAAGTAATACAGTTTGTGGTGTTAATCACTAAAAATTGTTTTGCCACTTTTATGACCAGCTTATGTGGCTGCCTGAAGTCAGTGGGTTATGCCACTTAGGTCAGGCTGAGATTTCACTCGTTTTCACCCATTCTGTAGTTTCTCTTTGCTTTATG
>NW_009643280.1:0-621 GCF_000690535.1 Cariama cristata | reverse complement strand
GCTGGCAACTTTTGGTGGCACTCAGACCTAAGAGTCTGCTGGACCACTGCCCACTACTGTCTGTAGCGAGCCCCTGCTGTTACAGGTGTCCACTTTGTGGGCATGGCCTGACACTGGGCACCGTGGTGGGTTCTTGGCTGGGCTCATTCACCCTGGTGAGGGAGAACAGCGTGTCAGGCTGAGGGTTTCACCCACTTCTTGGGTTGGTAATTGTGTTTTGATTGAACAAGCTTCCTATGATGATGTGGGCCTGATTTCCCTTCTAAAACACATGACGAAGAATTGTAGTTTAAAAACGTGCTAATTTTCAAGGAAGAGGAGGAAGGAGCAGTTCCTCCTTAAATTGGGTTTTAACATGTTTCTCAAGAATGTTTAATGAACTTTTGTAACCAAACCGAAATTAAGAATGCAGCTGTACCTACCTGCATAAAACATGGTGAAGAGAAAGCTTCCATTGTCAGCACTACCACAGACATCACACATTGTCTTGGGCAAGCCATCAGGGTGCCAGTGGAGAGGTCTACAGGGCCACCAGTTCTAAGTACTCCTGTTCGAGCCAAGGGGTTGGACAAGGTGAGGTCCCTTGGTGAGGTCAAGAGGTCCCTTCCAACCTCAACCATT
>NW_009643279.1:0-618 GCF_000690535.1 Cariama cristata | reverse complement strand
AAGTTATGTGTCCTAATGCAATTGACTCATTTGAGCCTGACAGGCATTGCTGAGCTGTGGGACATTCTGTGGCTTAGTTGTCTCTGAATGATGTGAGAGGGGCAGCCTGCTTGCTCTTCCTACTTTGCCCAGTACATGGAAACTTACATTGGCAGGAGCTATGTATGTGAACAGCAGCAAGTGTATATGTAAAAATAGTCTGTAGAAAACCAACATTTCCTGGCATATAATTATTAGTATTCATAAAAAAATGTAAAAAGGGAAAAAACCTACAAAACCTGGTATTTTTAGTGCAGTATTTACTTGAGCATAGCAAGTAGGCAGGCAGTAATGTGTTGAGGTTTATTTCAGGAGGAGCACAATAGTGATAACTGGGCTATTACCTGTCTTTGGACTTACTAAAATGAGACTTCAAGGGAAGAGATATGGCTCAGAAATTCCCGAACAACTCTTAATTCTTGATCCTGCATATAGTGAAATGTATTCTTCACTGAGGTTAAAGTTATGGAAGATGTTTCAGTTGGTCTAACAGCTCCCCACCATGAAAAGTGAGAGTTTTAACTGTCCCTAACTGCCTTTTCCTCTGTTACTCTCCCTCTGTGTGTGCTGTTGGCTGTG
>NW_009643278.1:0-616 GCF_000690535.1 Cariama cristata | reverse complement strand
GCACCAGCCCCAAAACTGAGCCCTGGGGAGCACCCTTCAGAGTGTTTGAAATAACTTGGAGAACTCTGCCTGCATTGGGTTAGGGAACACTTGCACAACGTGCTCTGCTGGCAGGGCTCTGGAGAGAGTAACCTCTGATGGAAGGGAGGTTATAAACAGCAGGAACACAAAAGCTAAACCTGCTTCAAGTAAGCTTCAGAAGAGGCCCTTTGCCTCTAAGTTCTGAAAGGAGAGATGAATTTCACTTCTGATTGAAAACTGATGTTACACTTTAGAAGCTGGTGATCTCTGAGCAAAATAAAAAACTGATTAGAAATCAAGAGTTGGGCACAACTTGAAGTTAATGAAGTTAATTTATCATAGATCCTGCTTCAAGTAAAAATAACAGACTGTCTCTCATGAAAATCTGGGATAATGATTGCTCTGGCCCCGGTCAGTGCTTCTAGAGGGAATAGCAATATTAGTGGTCAAGGAAATGAAAGGTACGTAGTGATTTATATACAGCCCTGGGTAACATCAGTGAGATTATTTCTGCTCCTTAGGTAAATTATTTGAAACAAATACCAGGCAAAACCTAACTCTTATATTAACTGAAATTGGCCTGAGTGAGAATGCA
>NW_009643277.1:0-612 GCF_000690535.1 Cariama cristata | reverse complement strand
GAGTGACACAAAAACTGAGAGCAGATGATGTCACTTCATACCTTCTTACCTTGTGGTGGTTTGACTGACCATAGATTGTAATGGGATGGTGCCCTAACCTCATAAAACATGAAGTTCATGAAAAAGAGTACTAACGATAAAAAGATCTCCAATTAAACTAATAACTGAAGTAATTTTCCTCCATTCAGAAGGGTCTGAATTTAGTTTAACAATTACTTCTGTGGAAATTATTTTATTTACCACATAAATCTAGCCAACTCAGAAATGAGACAGAAAGCTTTTAGCAGTTCAAAGTAACAGAACACCAGCTAATGACATAAAATGAGAACCAAAATATGCTACTGGAATAAAAGTGTGTATAGTAAATGCAGTGAAATGCCAATGTCCTGAGAGAGAGACAGTCGTTGCTAGGAAAATTGGAAGACGAACCTGCTGCTGTGGCATTGGGAGTTACGGTAGACCTAGAGAAGAAGGAGGGACAATAAAGGGTCAGAGCTAGGAGCTCTCAGTGGCCATTATCAATGAAGGGAAAAATACAGTATTGGCAGAAAGATCTGTGGACAGGTAATGACGGCAACCACAGACTTGTAGGGTAAGTGAAAAATGAACTAT
>NW_009643276.1:0-620 GCF_000690535.1 Cariama cristata | reverse complement strand
GATTCAGAAAACGCAGATTAATCTGTACTGGGGAAGTTAAAACCTGGAATACAGCTATGCTGAAAGAAACGGGGATGAATGTTTTGCCCAGTGTATGGCAAACGTGGGAGACATTAGCAATGTAGAAGCATCAGATTGCACAGAAGGAAACAAAAATCTGTCTCCATTTGAAAGTCTCATTTAAAACACTGCGTTCCAGTTCAGCCACTTCATTACAATGAATAGCCTGACAAATTGCAGACAGTCCAAAGAAAATCAACCAGGAAATAATGAATTATCCAGGAGTAGGAATGGAGACACCTTCTTCCAGGAAAAATCCAAAGTTCAAGGTATATATGATGAAGCTGAAAACAGCTACAGAGGCTCTTGCTCTGTGTGGATGTTTTGTGCCGGAGAGTTGCTGCAGAGCTTTGGAGGTGAGAGCAGAACGCCGAATGTCCTGTGCCGCCAGCCGCCGTACCCTGCAGAGGCATTTCTGTGCTGAAATACGGGTGAGGAGCAACACTTCAACGCTGCTGCTTCTGTGCCTCCCATGTAGCTGCTATTCTGAGCTTCTCACGGGGTAGCTGCAGTTGAATTTAGATCTGTCTGTAGGATGGACAAAGGCAGGATATCTTCCA
>NW_009643275.1:0-620 GCF_000690535.1 Cariama cristata | reverse complement strand
CAGGGAGGGGGTTATTCACATAGGATTTTTTTTTGTGGTCTCTAAGTATTCCTATCTTCCATCTCCCACAGAAAGATGAGGCTGCTGAAATGAAGCTGAAGTGCCCAGAACAGAGAAGAAAAGGCACAAATGGTCAAAGAGCAAAATGATTTATGCTCTGCAAGAAGGATGTGTATTTCCAGGTATGCTGGAGGAATGGGGCAGCATGGAGACAGAAGACAGTTTACTTCCCCCTGGGAAAATGATAATGTTCTTTGCAAAAGCAAAGAAAAGAAATTTAGGAGCCAGTATAACCACATTATCCTTCCTCAGTTTTGGGATATATATGTTTTCAACAGCTTAAGACCTGACATCACATACTAGGGGAGCTTTCATGAAAATAAATATTTGAGGCCCTAATTTTATATCTTCTCTGAAACATCAAGTTTCCAGCCAAAGGTACTTCAAACACCAAGCTGTATCAGCTGGTTATAATTCACAGAAGAAAAAGTGATATATTTAGTAATCAGCATGGTTTCTTCTATTTATCTTGACTATCTGAAAAATGCTTTTACACAGGTATTTTCCGGGTTTATGTTTGATTTTGAAATCTGATGGGCTTACAGCATGTACAGGAGATA
>NW_009643274.1:0-616 GCF_000690535.1 Cariama cristata | reverse complement strand
CTCACCTGGTTGGACATACCAGTTGCTTAAGTTGTCCACACCTTGTTGTCCCGAGTTGAGGTGTCTCAAGGACCCTCATCTGTCCTCCGTTCAGGGGGAATGGTTGTCCCTGTAGAATATCAGCCAACCCTGTGTGGATGTCCAGGACAACCCTTGCACTTGGCAGCACCAGGCAAATGAATCCCACCCCAGCTGTTCCCTTCAGGGCAGGATGAATCTCTCTGTAGTCACCATTGACTCCATTGGTTAGATCTTGGCTGATGGGAACTTAGGCACCCATCTCACATCTTAAAACCTCACTGTAGAAGTCTTCCTGTGCAAACCAGAGGTAATTACAGCTCATTTCTGCCCCTTGTTCCTTTGTAGCTAGCAACCTGCAAAGGTAAAACTAATGACAGCAGGACTGGGCTAGTCTGACATCCACATAGAATAGGAAGCCTTAAACGAGTCTGACCCATTAACCCTAATCTCATAATTACCCCGCTATGGATCAGGAAGTGTGCCCTGACTGGCAGAGCATTCAAACAGAAACTCGCACACAAGGCATGAATTATGAGCCAAATTATCTGCTCCCAGGCCTCATTAAGGCTGGAACTGCAGCAGGTAATTTTACTGT
>NW_009643273.1:0-617 GCF_000690535.1 Cariama cristata | reverse complement strand
GTACTGTGAGATCTTTATTTGCCATGTACTATAAGAAGTGCAAAGTAACTTTCACCATACCAGAAGTAAAAGCAAGTAAAGTGAATTTCTCTTGCACGTTTCTGATAAGAAGTCCTTGGTGCTTCAAGTATCTTTTCCAGCCGCTGGTGGGATTTTGCCCTTTTAATAGTAGCACATGAAAAAAGTTCCAAGTTTTTATTCTGCGATGCTACTTTTGTGCATAAACAGTTATTAACTTTGCATCAATGTCTGCATGGATTACACAGTCCCTAAGTACACACTGACAGCACGGATCGTTATGGTTATGGACCCTTAACATTTAAAATGGGAGGGGAGGGAGGTTGCATGCATGTGTATTCATCTCCTTGCTCCCTCTCTTTCACAAACTATAAGGTTTAATAGCGTTTAACACTAGACCACAGCACTTCTAAATTAACGATAGCCCTGCCAATTCTAATTGGTATTCTAATTAGTCTGACAATTCTACTAATTAAGAACATTAAACTTTTTAACAAAGGCTATCTTTTTTGTGTTGTGTTTGGCAAAATGGAATTGAGGGTATAGGGGAGCCTGAACTGCTTCTTCAGAGAATTGCTGATGATTAAAGGGAAAAAAAA
>NW_009643272.1:0-620 GCF_000690535.1 Cariama cristata | reverse complement strand
TTAACTAAAATCATGAAGGTATCATGACTGCCTGGGAGACCAAATGGAGCAATCTTGTTTTACTAGGCTTTGTAAGATGGAAAGGTCTTGGACTATTGCAGCTGATGTGGGATTACAAATTGCTGGCTAGGGATACAGGCCTTGTAAATACGCAGTCATATCCCTAGTTCTGGATATCTGCACGGTTGGTTTGGCAATGCTTTTATCGTTGTTTCAGCTGATGCCATAGGTATGTCAAGACTTTGTTTGCTTTGAAACCTTGATAGCCTGAATATCTGTGCAAGACAGAGACATAAATAGGCAGGTGTCCATTTCACTTGTGCTTAGTCTGACTATTTTTACGTGAGGATACAGTTTAATGTGTCCTGGAGTTTGGGATTAGGGAGGCCTATCTCCTGCAGTTCCTGCCCTCCTCCTTCCTCGCTTCCCACTGGCCATCGATGAACCAGAAGTGATGTGGTGGCTGATAAATTGCTGGTCAGTGCTTAAACCTTCACTCCAATGCAGCCAGCTCCATTTCTGTGTCACTGCATACCCACAGGCTTGCCATGTTTCTCGTTGGTTGAGACTAATTTTTCATTTAAGTGTATCAAACTCTATTTTTCAGAGCATTGTTAAAA
>NW_009643271.1:0-616 GCF_000690535.1 Cariama cristata | reverse complement strand
AACTTAACATATTAAGCTTCCCTTTCAAGAATAAGACACTTCAAGTTTAACTTTACATTATTTGCTAGGTAGCTGAGCGAGGTCTAAATCAGAATCAGTCTTTTAGCCTCTTTGCTGGAAAGGCAACAGCTTGCACTGCAAGGACAGTTACCAACAAGCCAGAGGACAATTAAGACTCAAAATCCCTACAGCTGTTTCCAGTGTTATGACCTGGGTGCTGTCTGAAAAAGCTACTGGCCTAGGACAGCATAATCATTCATGTTCTCCCAACACAAGTCCCCAGCTGAAAATGCTTCCTCATTTTGGCCACTTGCATAGATGCTCAAAAGCATCACAGGACACATGCAAAGAACTACTCCTTCGTGGGATGCTCCTGTAGCTGCTTGTGCTAGGAAGATTCTTAAAGGCAAACTTTTCAGCACAGTGCAAAAATCAAACACACACAAAACCAGCCCATAAATTAATGAACTCGCATAAAAACAAACTGATCAAAACAGCAGATTTAGCTTTTCAGTTACTTTAAGACATTGCTATCAGTCCTGGTTCAAGAGGGCCCAAACAGCTGTTGCCAAAACTCAGAAGAGAGAAAGTGACCAGTACTACCAGTCCAGGTCAG
>NW_009643270.1:0-617 GCF_000690535.1 Cariama cristata | reverse complement strand
GTACAAAGTACATTATATTAGCTTTCTGAGTTCCGCCTTATACTTTATTTTCTAGATAACTTTCAGAAGTTAGTTATTTCATGGTTAAGACTTAGAAAAGTCTGACGTAAAACTGATCATTTTCTTGGTTCTAAAGGGGTGTTACCAGCTCTAAATGAGAGTGCAGCATTAACATCTTGCAGGTATTCAGTACTGGGTGATGACTGTGGCTATACTGGTGTGAATTAATAAACACTCAAGAGAGTAAAATAGAGTTGTTTGATAAAGAAGTGCTATGTCATATATTGTTCAGAAAAACTGGATAAAAGCCTCGGTAGTGCTTCCCCAGCAGAATGAGTACATTTTATGTTGCAAATTTAGCTCTTTGCAGTTAGGTTCTTTCACATAATGCACAACCAACCTTTTAAGGGCCGATCAATTCTTCTCCCAACAATGCTAATGCCAAAGGTCATTGATTTTTAGTAGGAAATTGTCTGTTAATAGTGAATCCAAATGTCTGTGGGTATATGAGGAGGGCAGGGTATATACAGAAGAGAGAAAGGCCAATCCCAGTGTACCCAAGTTGCTTCTGTCTGTCGTATACTGCTCTATTGGTGTGCCAGCCTTCGGTATAAAAC
>NW_009643269.1:0-616 GCF_000690535.1 Cariama cristata | reverse complement strand
TGGGGCTTGTGAGTCCAGTGCACAGAATTTGCCCTGAGTGGCTACTTGCAAAATCCTGACTGTTACAGACAGAACGATGGAGTTAATGGTGAGGGGCTCAAACGTCTTTTCTTTTTTTCCTCACACACACCACACCACTCCCCCACCCCCGAAAGATTTTTATTTTGGACTTTTAAATTTATCTGCTGGCACATCACTGGCCCTTATTCATTCAAGATAGTGCATAAGGATGGGTGAAAATCTGAAAGTTCCCAGCTCAGGCAGGCTTTGAGTTGCTATAACAGAGAGTGAAGAAATTCAGTGAACTCCATGGAGCTAAGGAGAGTTGTGTTTCTGGCTCTAGGTGATAGTGGAGAGAGATCTTACGCTGCAGGAGCAGCTTCCTTTCAAAGTAGGACTAGGAATTTAGCCAAACATTTTTCATCTTAAGAGCCTGTGTAATTCATAATAATGCAGAACATCTCTGAGGAATGCCCTCCAGAATGCTTTGGGATTTATGTTTGCAACTGTCCTACCTCCCAAGAATGAAACGCAGCCCCAAATCACTATCTGTGCTGAACACTGTATTCCAACCCTGTTCAAGTCAGTTTGGCCGCTGCCTATGGTATAACCATCT
>NW_009643268.1:0-620 GCF_000690535.1 Cariama cristata | reverse complement strand
AAGTGTCCTGTCCTGTCCCCAACCCTGTCCTGTCCTACCCCCAAGACTGTCCCCAACAGCATCCTGTCCTGTCCCCAGCACTGTCCCCAACCCTGGCCCTGTCCTGTCCTCAAGACTGTCCCCAACTGTGTCCTGTGCTGTCCCCAACCCCATCCTTCCCCTGTCCCCAACAGGGTCCCCAGCTCTGGCTCTGGCCTCACCCCAACCCTGTCCTGTCCCCAACTGTCCACAGTCTTGTCCCCAACCCTGTCCTTGTCCCCATCCCCAGCTCTGTCATTTCTCAACCGCGTCCTGTCCCTGTTCCCAACACTGTCCCTGTCCCCAACCTCGTCAATGCCCTTTCTTTGTCCTGTGCCTGCTCCTGTCCCCATCGCTGTCCCCAGCACTGCCCCTGTCCTGTCCCCCACCGTACCCGTGTCACTGTCCTGTCCCTGTTCCTCTCCCCATCCCCAGCTCTGTCCTGTCCTGAATCTTGGCAGTGTCCCTGTCCTGTCCCCATCTCTGTCCTCTCCCTGTCCCTCTCCTAGCTCTGCTGCTGTTCCCATCCCTGTCCCTGTCCATGTCTTGTCCCCAACCCTGTCCCTAACCCAGTCCTTGTCCTCGTCTTTGTCCCTGTCCCC
>NW_009643267.1:0-612 GCF_000690535.1 Cariama cristata | reverse complement strand
GGTCTAATTCGAATAGGGTTTCTGCTGCTGTATGGTCAGACTGCTACTGAGAGTAAAGTGAGCTCATGGTTTTGGTGTCACTACAATGGTGCTGTGCAAAAGCCTGAGGTTTTGAGGAGAAAGTGGTAAAATGATAATTAAAAAAAGAGAGGAGGATTTATTCTGAACCTCTACCTTTTATGTTTGTCACATCCTCCTAGGGACTGTTTGTGGATTCAAGACATCATTAGTATAAGTTCATTTAGTATTTCTGCATGTTTGCAGGAGGAGATGCAGAGAAATCATTGTTTGAAATATCTGAGCTCTGCTAACATATGATGAAGGGTTTTATTATGGTTTACTGTGACCTTTATAATTGTCATCTCAATTCTGAGTCTGTGTGGCTCAGGATGAAGGAAGATGTACCCAGCTGTTTCATCCAGAGATTATCTGTGCTATATAGATGAAGATCAACCAAGATGAAGTCTCATCAAGAGCTGGATGGAAGTTCTTTATCGTCTTAATGCATGAACAGTTTAGTTTGGGAAAAATTTGTATTACTAAGGAGCCAATATAATAGCATAAACTTCAGAGACAACAAAAATGGTCATCTATGTGATATATAGTTCAGTC
>NW_009643266.1:0-619 GCF_000690535.1 Cariama cristata | reverse complement strand
GTGTGACAATAACTAAAGGGTGAAGAAAGAGAACTGAGTAGAAAAGATAATTGAGAGGCCATGTAATCTGGAAGAAAAATCACTGCTATCAGCCACAGGACCTGAGGTCTATTCCTCGGTCTGCTGCCTGCTTGCTGCGTAACCCTGAGACAAGTCATGTCATCTTTTTCCTTCTAATTCTTTTCTCGTTCTCATTACTTGACATTTCAGACCCCTTTTGAGCAGAGCCTGTGTTTCACTAGAGTTTGGTGATGCTGAATACTAATCTTGCTAATAACCTTTAGGACCTGTGATGATTCAAATAATAATAGCACAGTGAAGGAAAAATAAAATATATGTGGTGTCTTTCAACATAACAGTCTAGTACTTTTTAAAACAACTGTTTAAATGGCTTACTCACTGCTAAAGTATTTATTATGTCAGTTTTTGTTCTGGCTTTGAAGGATATTATGACTGATGGAGTCAAAATTATGGAAAGCACAGGCTCCTCCTCCTAAACACAGGACACACAAAGCAAACTCCTTACAAAATCTAAGTTTTCGTTTATACAGGAGGACATGGCTGAAATATTTTTGCCCACAAGTCACCCTCTTCATTTGCCAGATGACGTCTGAGCACT
>NW_009643265.1:0-615 GCF_000690535.1 Cariama cristata | reverse complement strand
TTTGTTCCAGCATTGCCTCACCGAGGATGCTGGTTCTTGGTGGGGTTCGCTCTTCTTGGAGGCTGGTGGCAGAGTTCCCATTGACCTCTATGAGAAGGTGAAGGGTTTTTGCAAGATATGCAGTACCCATGAAACAGCATCACCAATGCCTCGCTTAAAACATACAGAGGGAATAACTTCATGAGCGTTTTTAAGAAATGTGGCCTTAAAGCTGTTGGATTTAATTCTGAACCTTTCTTTTGCATTTTGTAACCAGTGACCAGTAACGAGCTTCTCCTGCTGGTAGTTGTGAATAGGATAAATCATCTCCCATAGACGCATGTTGATAGATTTCTGTTTTTAGCTTCTGTTTCTTTTGTCTGCCTGCCTGGAAATTTTACGAGTGACCATTGCCTTGGTATCTAAAAACTTTATTCTTTTAACTGCCCTCTTTTGCCTCTGGTATTAGCTTTTGGGTTAGAGTTACCTCTGTGGATAAATATAAAGCTAGTTTACACAAGGGGTATGTATCAGTCCATGCATCCTCTTTCCAAGGCTTAGACAGAAGCGTCAACTATATGGGATGAACCCAGTTGGCAATTCTTAATCTTGATTTGACTATTTGTTGCTTTTTTT
>NW_009643264.1:0-611 GCF_000690535.1 Cariama cristata | reverse complement strand
AAAAAAAAAAAAAAAAGAGGAAAAAGAAACAGAGCAAACAGAGAAAGAGAAAAAAGCAGCTTTAAGTAGTAGTTCCACCAGTCCAAAACAGATTGGTAACTGCTGAACTTGATAATCACACAAGACCCAGCAGGAACCACCACCATCTACCCCTGTATTCTGAAAGCAAAGCACAGCATAGTCTTCCATGGGCTATGGGACAACATAAAATATGTCCCAGCCCTGCAGTAATCCCTAGCTGTCCAAAAGTCCTAATCCAAATTTACACAGCCACATGGAATAACGCATTATTTTAAAGAAACTCGAGCTTCTGTTTGGAAGGAGTACAACCACACCAGTGTGGCACTGCCACCAAGCTAGGAAGTGTATGAGTTATACAGTTCAATTGACCTACAACGATGTTGTCGGTACTGGAAGCCACCTACAACTTCAGGCTCCAGTTACTTGTGCTGCCTTAAGTCTCTCAACAAAGTTCACCCAGGCAGTGAAGGTAATTCTTCTATGGTAGATGGTAGGCACCTTAATTCTGGAGAACAACAGGATTTCACATGCCTATCTTTTGTTTGTTTCTTCTCAACTACTCCTGTGGCTCTACACTCAAAAATACTGGC
>NW_009643263.1:0-615 GCF_000690535.1 Cariama cristata | reverse complement strand
ACTCTGGAAGATGAAGAAGAGGTAAAGAAAGAGGTAAGGGAGATTTCAGAGTCTCTGCAAATTATGTTACAGTATTTAAAACCACCTACTTTGCTTAGAAAGACAAATACTGAAAGTCCCTGGGAATTCTATGTGTCGATTACTTCAACACCTGTAAGCATCTCGCCCAGAATGAGGCTAGGGTACATTTTACAGCCGAGAAGCATTGCACTGTGTGTGTGGTTTCACTGAAGGCAGCATGTTGTCCGTGGAGCAAGTTGCTGTTCAGAGGTAGACAGGGAAAGCTGAATGAAAAACAATGTTACGTGTGTGCTAATTTGCAACTTCTGTTATGTAGTAAACGAAAGCTTCATAAGTCATTGCCTGTTGTTTCCCAGTGTGACGCTGAAGATCCCCTTGCAAAAAAAGACAACTCTGTGTCAGTATCTTCTCCTGGAAATATTACAAATTTTCCAGAATTTCAGGCTCTGTTTCTGGAGAGGTTATTCTGTTCAGAAACATTTGTGCATCTCAGATTACGATGTCTCTATACATCCTCTGTGACCAAACGTGCCCTAAAGAGACCCAGTATAGTCATACAATAATTTAGATGGGAAGGGTCCTCTGGACATCAAC
>NW_009643262.1:0-618 GCF_000690535.1 Cariama cristata | reverse complement strand
TTTTTTTTTTTTTTGGATCTGGACATGGCTTTCCAGGCCTAGCACGACGGCACTCACTCTCTGCCTTCTCCTAAGGGCACGTACTCACAGTTGGTCTCGCTGCAGGGCAACTCCGGCTTTCTACGGGCAGCCAGGACAGCTCAGCTCCTTCCTTGACAGGTCGCCTCCCAGCTTATTGCAAGGTGCTCAGCCAGTTAGACAAAGGACAAAACAATCCCAAAGAGGAACAAGCCTGAGTCTCCACGTCCTGATCCTCTCTCTAGCATCCCAAGCTACTGCTCTTACTCTTCCTTACAAAAGATTTATTTATGGAGAAGGGGAGCTAAGCGGAACAACCCCAGCACATTTTTGTGGAGGAAATCCAGCATAAAGAAGGATTATTGCAGTCAAGGAGCTGAAGACAATTGATCACTATACAGAAAGTACTCCTCTTCTGATGTGTCCTCAGCGCCGGCGTTCAAAGAGTTAATCCTATAGTTTACAGTCCTTAAGTATTTCCAGAGTAAGTCACCCTTATGCCCTGACACCGTGCCAAAAGGCTGGACACCGACAGTCAAAGGTGGAGAAATGGGAAGACTGAGTAAGTGAAGATACTTTTGTACTTACCGAGGTAAAAAA
>NW_009643261.1:0-606 GCF_000690535.1 Cariama cristata | reverse complement strand
ATGGAGCAGCAGTAAACACAGAGAAAAGAAAATCTTGTTGATCAGACCACCTTTTAAAATCAGAATGAGACTGTATAATTTTGTAAACCCAAGGCACATTACTGAGTAATCAGACTTGAATATCATTTATTATTTTAAAGGCAAAGCAAAATACACATCACAATTAATTGTAACTGAGCACTGCTTCATACCTGGTACAAAGGCAAAGTTCTTTGACTTCAGCAGTGCTCCAAAGCTCTACAGTAAGCTGTAGATTTGATGCCTCTTTTGAATCCTGACCTTTCTGAAGTTCAACAGTATGTTAACATCCTGTTAAATGTTCAGGCCTGGGAATCTCCCTTTGTGCTCAAGAACAGGTGGTATGCCTGAAACGTAGCTGGACATGGAGGCCATGAAGCAAAACACTTCCAAAAGAGCTGAAAGATGGACTTCATTACAATAATTAATAATGAGTGACTATGAAATGAATTAGGATAAACATTCTTGATACCATGGTAGAGAAGAAATGTAGTCCCTCAGAATATTACTGTAGAAGACACTGTAATTATTACTACCTAGACATGTTCTATACCAACCAGGTAATACAAAATATTTGAATGTGAACTC
>NW_009643260.1:0-613 GCF_000690535.1 Cariama cristata | reverse complement strand
CGGCCCAGCCTTAAACGGTGACACCCTCTAGTATAAGAACATGCTTAAGTTTCTTTGAAGTCAACAGAATTAGAAAAGCTCTGCTGAAAAGAAATAAAGGATTTATTTTGTTGAAGTATGCAGGGATGTAATTAAAACAATTTTAAGTACAAATCTGTGTATAGATACTGTTATTTGGAACAAAAATAGCTGGAATCAATTTAACAAAATAGTAAAATCTAAATTAACTTGAAACTCTTTCATACTGGAATAAAGGAAAGCACATGAACAGTCCTCTTCCCTGTTGTAATTCTCACCATTCCTTATTTTGGTACAAAGTTGTGTTTTAAGCAGGCCTTCTATAGGTTGCTGTGGTCACATTATTGTAATCAATACTAACCTTTTACAGATGGACACAAAATCCTTTGTTTCCTTCACAGGTGAACATGATTTCAAACAGCAGGCATCAGTCTCAGAGAAGCTACATGACGTTGCCATGCTTCATATTAGTTGAGGTAAGAAAATACTGTAGATACATTGCTAAGTTCTTGAGTGTATTTTTTAAGAAAGTGCTCTCATCAGCAAGAGATTTATATTTTACCAACATATTGTATTGGGTTTGCATGGCAAGGTT
>NW_009643259.1:0-614 GCF_000690535.1 Cariama cristata | reverse complement strand
TTTAGCTAGGCAGATATTCCTTGTTTTATCATTTACTTCACTGCTATAATGTTCATGGCTTGAAATCGTAATATCCACACTGTGCCTTTGCTTCAAACAGCTGCTTCCAGCTCTTTACACTGCATGACGCTCTTTAGTGGCTTCTCCACACGTTCCATTCTCACAAACAACCAGTTCCACATTTAATTAAATATACATCTTTTTTGCATCTAAACATCAGACTTTTATTGACAAGTTTGTTTTGGCAGGGAGAGAGTATGGTGAAGGAAAGCTAATTACAAATTGCTTCTTAAGCCAAAAAAAAAGAAAAGCCACCATAGTCCACCAGTGAGCCTTCTAGTGAGGAAGAACAGATGGGAAGGGGATTGCTTCAACCAGAAGCACAGAAAAGCTTTACACCGGGTAGTGTTTATACTTGTCCTTCTCCTGGAGCACCCATAGACACAGACTGGGTGGCAGGACACTCACCTTTTCTCACCAGCAGCCTTCTCTGAGCCAAGAGGAAACTTCAAGGAGTATTCGAGAACATCAGAAGAGCTCACCTTCTCTGGCTAGGGAAAAGAAAGAACACATTATTTGAAAGCTTCAGGGAATACATCCCTTTCTATCTTCTC
>NW_009643258.1:0-616 GCF_000690535.1 Cariama cristata | reverse complement strand
GGTTTTTTCCCCCTTTTTTTTTTTTTTTTAATTAAATCTACAGCATGGAACAGATTGTCCCGAAAAGAACTATCATTCTTCTATGTCACTGTAAGAGATATTGTATTCTGTTAAAACCAACAGATTAATTAGTGAACTGGCAATTCATTCTCCAACTATGGCGCTTGTTCATCTGCTGGCAAGTTAATGAATTAGTATATATACATTTACTATGGAACACCTGCTTTTAACTGGGACACTTATGATCAAAAAATCCAAGATCAAACCAAGAAGACAATGCTGAAGGCTTTTTTTCCCAATGCTTTCCTCCCCACAGCTGTATATTTTCAATCTTTTCTGTGATAATTATACTAATGTAATGTAATTTTTAATGTATAAATATACCAAGTTTTGATTATAACTCAGAGAAAATGGATCTTGTTATTAAATAAAAATACACCATGTGGGTTTTTTTAAATGCGCTACTTCTGAATTTTCTTCCTGGATGCTTATGGGAGGAACAGGTCAAGGAAGCTGTTCAGCAGCCTTTGCCGAGACATTTTAATGACAAAGGCAGCAGTCAATGTGATGCTGTCGCCTTAACACACCAAAACTGCTTCTGCAGCATCAAAAAAAA
>NW_009643257.1:0-615 GCF_000690535.1 Cariama cristata | reverse complement strand
ACAAGGGGTCTAGAGGGGAAGATATCCTGTGATAGTGATCATATCACATCGCTGTAGGTCCATATGAGCATGTACAAGCACAGTTTTGTACCAGAAGGCCCCTCCCATCCTCTGCTGTCCTTCACCACTACCGCTTATCCTAAGATCATAGCGTAACTTCAGGGGGATGCTGCGGAAAATGCTGAGCTCAGTCTGTAGAGTGTTTCAGAGGCAGAAATGGCATGTCTATCATGCAGAAAGGTTAGCTCATTTTGTAAAGTTGGAACTCACAAAGGCAGGATTTCACCTGCCTCATTTCAGATGTCCGCAATCTTTTCACGGGAATGGCTGCATTCAGTGATGAAACACAGCACAGCAAGTACATTTCCTTTCAAATGTAGGTTACTTGTTGCAAAACGGTTTTAGTGATAAAGGACAAGCTTAGTGTTGAGATTTAACAGCAAAAATACTAATGGCCCTTTACAGAGCTTATTTTCCCATTCAGTTCACTACTCTAAGTGGAAGACACAAAAGGGAACCTAGGATTTATTAAAAAACAGGGAATGCTACAAATATATTGTAGCATATTTTAATTGCCACCCCACCCCGCCCCCAATATACTTAAATATACCTTTT
>NW_009643256.1:0-602 GCF_000690535.1 Cariama cristata | reverse complement strand
TTTCTTGTAGTGTTGGTTAGTGCACGTGCACAGAGTTTCTTATGACCCCCATGCTTGCTGTGGCTATGGGCTGGTGGGGGAAGTGTCCAGGTTGAGAAAGCAACCAGATGAAGCTTGCTTGCCTGAAGCCATGGACACATGTTGGCCCCATGTTATCCACCTGGTCTGGAGAGAGTCCAATGCAAAATGGACTGAGGAAAAGGTTACAGGGAGCAGGAGAAAAGCCAAACAGCTTCAGAACCTGCCTCCATCCCTGTTTCAGTTAACTGCCCCAGTTATCAGTTACAGTTCCACTTCGTTCTGAGACTTTGTGATTTTAGTGTCAAATAAACCTTTGTGACAAGTTTGCAGGGAATTATCCTTGCTATACCTAGGTTCCAAGACAGTTAAACAATAGGAAAAAATTCTTCTTCACAAGGTCATTTTCAGTTCTGTTTGGCCCCTTGGTAAATGCTGGCAGCAATAATGATCTGATGCTGAGAACGGCCACAGCGCACATCACACAGCCTTTTCCTTGCCTCTGTATCAATTATGAGGAAGCATTGGAATGGACAATTATTTTGGTGGTGTCAGTGTGCCTGCTGGGAAAGGAGAATCTCTCT
>NW_009643255.1:0-608 GCF_000690535.1 Cariama cristata | reverse complement strand
TGTCAATTCATGAGATGAGATTTTGCATGCATGTGATGTTCATGCCAGGCAGAACAACAAAATTAAATGTATCTGCACCAGATGCAAAGGCAAGATGAGAAATTGAATGTCAGGTCAAGAGATGACATGAGTGAATGCACTGGGCTTTGAAAGCTAGCAAAATAAGAAGGCAGAATGGCCATAAGCTAAAGTAATTTTTATATTACATTATAATACTGCCACTAAGATATTGTAATTTTCAGACCATAAGACCTACAAAAAGCATTGCAACTAAAATTTTAGGTAATCCATAGAAACCAGTGATTTCAGCTAAAGCATGTGAATTTATGATCTTAGTGAAAAGAACCAGGAAAGATAGCTTATACAGTCAGCAAGATGCACAAGTTAAACCAAAATTTTATCCAGACCCGAGTCCACCACAGCATCCTAATATTAACGCTGTTATGATACAACCTTGATAGTTTTGCATCTGTGGAATAACTACTATGAATTTTACCCCAGGAAGTAAATAGGATGTCTAGAACATCACATGCTTTGCAGTGTCTGATACATTAAGAGAAAAAAATAAAGAGATCAATAAAAAGTGAACAGAAAGCTAGACTTCACTG
>NW_009643254.1:0-612 GCF_000690535.1 Cariama cristata | reverse complement strand
GGTGTCCCCACAACAGCCATGTCCCCTGCCCCGTCACCCCCCAGCCCTGCCAGCACATCCCACCCATCTCCCCGTCTTGGGGCAGGCTTTGCTGAGCGGTGCGACCTGGCCGGCTGAATGTGTATCCCCAGCTCTCCTTCTTGCCCAGAATCCCATCCAAATTTCTTGGACCTCCCTGTTTTCATAGCCCTGGGCACCACCGGGGGTTTGGCCCAGAGACCTTGCACCCAAGGGATGCACCAGCCCCAGTGCCGGCTGGGGACTCTTTGGTGGGATCCATCACTCTGCTGGGTCCTTCTCCTCTTACCACAGTCCTGCATACTGTGCAGAGTTAATTTGTTAATTAGTGCCTTTCTGCTGCTGAGCCGCCTGCTTTCCTGCCATCGAAGTCTGCTGCGCCCTTCGCAGCCACCTTTGCTGCGCAGCCTGTTTGCCGCTCCCAAAAAGAAGGACCTGCCTGGGTTGCAAATGACTGATGATGGGGCCTAGCAGGGCTGTGCCATAGCCAG
Organism: Cariama cristata; assembly: GCF_000690535.1. Classification (NCBI taxonomy): domain Eukaryota; kingdom Metazoa; phylum Chordata; class Aves; order Cariamiformes; family Cariamidae; genus Cariama; species Cariama cristata. Next base: position 103 of record NW_009643254.1, on the reverse strand, counting down.
AGCTTGCCCTGGTCCTGTGGGGTCCTCCCTGCCTGGTGGGAGCCTCCTCCTCTTCCTCCTTCTTCCTCCTCCTCCTCCTTTTCTTCTTCTTCCTCTTCCTCCT
>NW_009643253.1:0-612 GCF_000690535.1 Cariama cristata | reverse complement strand
AAATTGCCTCCCCCAAAAAGCCAAGGCATTATAGTATAATTAGCAGAGCACTCCTGCTGTAGTTTCACGTTAAGAAAGGACAGCCAGGCTGTAGAGCCCTCCTAAGATGAAATTTCCCCACCTACAAAAGCCTCATGGCTCATTGTACGTAAGTACAGCAAAACATACATAATGATGCTATACAGCATTCTTCAAGACAGCTCAAGATTAGCTAATTCAAAACTGAGCTAGTTCTGGCACCAAATACAATACAATGTCTCGCCAAGTCCTGGTCGTTCGGTGATTTACCAGCCTCAGCTTTGAGCAAGCTAGGCCAAGTACCCATACATTTGGACTCACAGCTTGGACACCTGCCCAGAGCAATTTGTCCTGGCTTTCAGATCCCTTCCTAAACACAGTCACCATAAGCAATTATCTAGTCCTCCATTTCATCATACTATTGCCAGGATCTGTCTACAAGACTGGCGAGATGCAATGCTCCATCCCAAACCTGCAGTTTAAAAGGCCTAGATTTCCCTCCACTTGAGATCCCACAATTCAGTGAAATAGTCCCAGCCTCTTTTCCCCCATCAAAGATGGGGAAGATATTCCCAAACATCCCCAGTGTGGTTT
>NW_009643252.1:0-615 GCF_000690535.1 Cariama cristata | reverse complement strand
GTGCCACACCAGATTTCTGAACAATTTAGCAGAAACTGTATTTAAAATAAAAAACCTCTTATGCTCAGTGGATCTTCACTTCCCTGATAATCAACAAAACCCATTCAGCACCTAGAAAACAAAATAAAGTAATTGACTCTACAGACACAGGTTTGAGCAGCTATGAAGGAATGCTTCGATGTTGGAAGGATAAATATGCAAGATATTTTCACATTTGCCTTTACTTTTCTTGCAGACAACACAACAAACACATTGTGCTGTATGGCATGTCACCAATTACTGCACTCAGGAAATTAAATTATGTGACTTCCCTCAGATCCACTCTTCCCGAATCTTCAGCCATACCCAGGCAGCCAATCTTTAAAATGTATTATCTAGAGAGACAGTTCCCCAAGAAGCCAATACTGCCTCCTCTGCAATAAATCCCTATGCCTGCTCTCTCCTATTTGGCTGCTACATGCCTTCAAAAGTGACTGAAAACTTTAAGAACCAGCTATTCGGTGGAATTAAGGGGCAAGAAGGGAGCACTCTCAGCTAGGCCTTTTCTACTTGCTCCCATCCTCTGAGAGTCTCCCAGCAGTTTTATGTTGGACACTACCTTCTCCCTCCAGCTGA
>NW_009643251.1:0-615 GCF_000690535.1 Cariama cristata | reverse complement strand
TAGATCAAATGTAACAAAACCTCTGAAGTACTATATGCACAAGCAGTTCTATTCAGGCAAGGGCTGAAAAACTCCAGAGACTTTCTTTTGTCATAGATTTCTTTCAAAACAATTAAGTTAGTTTAAATGCTGACAAGAACATTTTCCACTGTATTATTATTCATGTTCTCCCGGTCACGGATATGCATTGCTGTTCTGCTTGGGTTTTTTTTCTTTTTGCTATTTCATACAGGTTTGATTTGAGAGGGTGAAAAACTAATTAGGAACAATTGGTCCCCTCCAAGTAAAACTCATGTATATTATTAGGTCCTATTGACTCTGTCTGCTGTACATGTTGTCTGCATGCTTCATGGTTTTCACAAACAGAGATGCTTGCTGACCTAGGATCTTGTCAGCACTTATGTTTACAGAGTATTTAAAGATAATGACTGTATGTGACCCTTGAACTAAATGTTCTGTTTTTAAAAAGTGGAAGAAAAACAAAGAAAAGCAATGTGTTACCATAAATGAATTTGAAAGAACTGGAAAACTATTTACTGATCCAGCCAATGTTTATATGCCTGATTAATCTCCAGGAATTTGACAGGCTAAACACAAGTTTCTATGCTTGAAGGA
>NW_009643250.1:0-602 GCF_000690535.1 Cariama cristata | reverse complement strand
CCAGCTGTCACTCGTGGCCATAATTTGTCACCTTTCAGATTTTATTGCTCACCTCTTTCTCTTTCCACTCGTGCTTTTAACCTACTCAAGTGACAGAATGCCAAGGACAGAAAGGAAGACTATCTGATGCAGAACCAATTAAGCAAATAAACAGTTACCCAGACAATGAGATTTAAGGGAATGAGGAGATCTATTTTCTGTATTAAAAATCAACTGAGATTCCAACTGCATTGTTGGAAGTGAGGCCTCCGTAGGTTACTGTCAGAAAGGTGCCCACCTCCTGAAGGAAAAAGGCTTGATTCATCACAAACACACATCCACAGGGACTAACGAGGAGGAAGCTGAGCAGTAGCACTGCAGTTATGAAAGTAAAAATAGGAATAAGACAAAGGAATTAAAATCCCTTTCTAAATTTGACTTACTCTGAAGAAGACTTTACAATGAGCAAGCGAAGACACAGGCTGGGCTCACCATCCCTTCCCGCAGGCACAGGCAGAGCCGTAAGCAGCCCGACGGCAACAGGGACTGGCCTTAGGGGACACAGGGGAAACGGCACATTCTGAGCACGCCGTCGGAGCTGCCACACATCGGTTTTATACCAC
>NW_009643249.1:0-606 GCF_000690535.1 Cariama cristata | reverse complement strand
GTTTAGAACAAAAAATAAATGGAAACCACGAACTCTCAAACAATCCCAAAGATAAAGGTTTGCTTTTTAACATTGGCTTCCATTTGCCTGCTTTCTTTCAAGACCAGCAATACATTTTTACAATCAATTGAACACACTTAAAAGATAAAATGTCATCCTGTCGTTTACAGGAGGAGATGTTTCTTGGCATATTTGGTAAGGTCATGAGCAATGCAAGAGCACTGCATTAACTTCCTTATCATCTTCGAAATTATTCATGTCCCCAAAATTACACATTTGAAGATCTAATTAATAGGTGTGGTATCAGTGGAAGTTCGCGGTAATAATGACACACTGAGGATGCAGGGAAGAGCTGCTAATCAGAGGAGAACTGCCAAGGAAACGATCACATATTCAAAACTCGGGGAATCAAATCTGTATTGTGAATGCTCTTTCTTGGAAGATGTGATCATCCGAGGTTTGCCTAGAACCAGGATTTGATTCTTGAGTCACGAGCTCCTTGTAGGAAATATTCATGGATTTGACTTCCAGAGGGGATTCCCTCCATTTGACTGCAAAAATTTCTACGTTGACCCTATGGAGGATGCAGAACCCATCCTGGGTTCC
>NW_009643248.1:0-606 GCF_000690535.1 Cariama cristata | reverse complement strand
TTATGCCTACTAGGTTGCTAATATGGTTCTAACTTAATTTCTGGTGTTCATATCTGGAAATGACTGTGATTTAGCTTCCATCATTTAAATGAGGGTCTCTGTGCTAAGACTGGCAACAAAAATGCCAATTAATGCTTTGGCCTGATACTTTTTAGTGTGGTAGGTACGATAAAATCAGAACAGTTTATTTCCTATGTTTCTGTAAGCCAGTTATATCATGCAGCACTAGCCATAGGTGGCAAGAGCAGCTGTTTGGCACTAGGTGCTAGGTTTATTCTGGTTTGCACATTTTTAGAGAGAGGCGTTTCAGTGCTCCTTCTCAGGCCCATACTCGGATCCTAGTCTCATGTTTCTCACCGCCCACCCTCTTTGTACCGTCTTCCACAAAACCCCAACTTCCTGAGCCCATAGACATCCTAGATCACCACAAACCAGGATCTAATGCCAAATGCACATCTACCCAGTCCATCCCTGGTCAGCTAATCAATGACAGGGGCATAAAATAACTGCCTAGGTGCTGATGCTTTCCCAATTTAGCATCTCCATGCAAGCACATACATCCGTGTACTTCCTGCAAGTCATATGAATACTGCCAGTAGCAGATGT
>NW_009643247.1:0-614 GCF_000690535.1 Cariama cristata | reverse complement strand
TTTTTTTTCTTCCCCTCCTTATCTCATTCTAGAAATGAACAGGCATCCCATCTGAAGCAGATTCTTGACATAAGAAATCATAGTTTGAATTTTGGGAACATAGTTTGCCAGTATAATAACCAAAAATAGTCTTATCGTAAAAGTTATTAAGCATCTTAATAAGCATAGATGCCAATTTTCTGCTTTTTAATATCCTACTGAAACCTTTGCTAATTGAAGTAATGTAGTGTGTGGAAGATGTGCCCAGAACAGCGCTGATGAAGCCATGTTCCTATTTTTGTTGCTGGAAGCTGACTTGGCTTGTGGCTTGACACGGAAGAAAAGTAACTCTGATGTTTTATAAGCTCATCTGAATGCTGAACAGTTAACTCCAGAAGTCACTGTCATGAAATGAAGACTGATTTGCTGCTATTCATTAATTGCTGTCAGAGACACATGCATGTCTGCATATACAAATGCTTATAGTTTAATGACAGACTCTCATTCTAGTTCGAATGTACATAAATTATACGACATGTATAGGACTAATCTTCTCTATGAAATTTGAAAGGATGCTTCCTGACTTATCTGTGCTGTAAATCTTAAATAGTGTGGCAATACATTTTCAGTGTAGG
>NW_009643246.1:0-614 GCF_000690535.1 Cariama cristata | reverse complement strand
GATTTTGCACAGAAATAACAGAGTAGCTACACAACAAATTTTTAAAATGTTGCCATTTTACATAGCTTCATTTTAGGTTATTTGGTCCATAAATAGGAAGAGGAAACATGCAATGAGTTTTTCAAAAATAAAAGTTTCATTCCTAAATCTCTCTATCAGCCAAAATAGGGATAAAGGAAACGCTATAACCTCCTTTGTCCCACATGGATTTGAATAGGATAAAATGCTTATTATAAACTTTTGTTGACACATTCTAAAACTCTGGTACAGAAAGGGTGGTGTGGTGGGGGGTAAACTACCAACCTTCAACATGTTCTCTCCTTACCTCCACTTTTAGCTGTTACTGCAAGGAAAAGAAATAGTTCAAGGACATACATATGATTATGAACACAGCAATTCCACAAGCAACAGCACCAAAAAACATTTGATTATTAATTGCCATTTCAGTGCTCCCCAATGCACCCAAGAGAATCCCTGAAAGTCATGGAGTGACTTAACTTTAGGTTGTTCAGAAGTGGAAAGATAACATCGTAGAAAAAGAACACAGACTCTAGAATGTGCACTTTCAGTAGGAAGCTGAAAAGTCATACTGCAAAAGTTTCTCAGTGGCCATA
>NW_009643245.1:0-610 GCF_000690535.1 Cariama cristata | reverse complement strand
TGGTTTTGCTTTTTAGCTCAAGGATCAAGAATCATCACACACCAGCTAATACCTATAACTTATGGATAACTTAAGGACACAGAAGAAAACATAAACACTAACAGTAATCACACAGATGAGCTTGAACATACACAGATCACTGAAAGAAGATCCCAAATAATAACTCGGTTCTCTTTCTTAAAGGCAGATCTTTAATTCTTATGGTTTGAGTAAATCGCTGGAGCAATAGTAAATCTAGGAAGCTTTAATTCTATCCATAATTTAAGGTAGAATTTGGGCCAGTGTCTTGATGAGTCCATATAGCAGCGCTGCAACCACAAAACAGACCTTTACTAGCTACCTGTTCAAGAAACATACTCCACTTCTAGATGCAAAATTTAACAGCTCCCAAGGTCAGACTCAGGCTTTTGTTTTGAGCAGCTTCTGTATTCCAAATCACACAAAACTGTGAAAACAACTTAGTATAACCAGATCCTTCCTGGACAGTGTCCTTTAGTCCTAAAATAACAGTGCTTCAGTGAGTGAAACCAGAAAAACAAACAAACAAACAACCCACAAAACCAAAAAAACCCAACAAAGTCAAAACCAACCAACCAACCACAAGAAAAAA
>NW_009643244.1:0-606 GCF_000690535.1 Cariama cristata | reverse complement strand
TTAACAAATTCCTTGTCTGACAGTGCTCTGCGGTGTAAAACTGTGTTTGTAAGTGTGACAGCATCTGAGACAGTTAGATTTTGCTGATAGCAGATGAAGACGTAGAAAGCAGGAAACTGTGGTGCAGAGCCATGCTTGCCGGTTTTAATTTACAAAGCCAATTCTGTATGGGATTGGATAGCGTTATACTGGTAAACTGAATTTACTGTGTGTGAAAATCTTAAGTCTTGTCGGTACTCCAGAGGACTTGCCAATATTGCTAGCAGAATCGGGGAGGTAAATTTATTTTAAAATTGGCAAGAAGTGTAGTGGTAGTTATTTTTGAAATTGTGTTGTATAGCTTGGGTTTTAGAATTGATGAAACAGGAGAGAGGCTTTGTGTAATTGTACTGCTGCCTTAGGTCAGAACAGCAACCTGTTTTTCTTGTTATACAAGCAAAATACAATCTTTAAATAGTGCAAATTAGTTGTAGGATGTCAGAGATGTTCACGCTGAATCATAGGTACACAGTGGAGATCCTTATCTGTTGCTTGTCATTTAATTTTCTTCTCTATATATTTTGTTTCTTTGTTTTTAATCTTCACAACCAGCCAGAGGTTGCAAGG
>NW_009643243.1:0-609 GCF_000690535.1 Cariama cristata | reverse complement strand
AGCCTGAAGACGCTAGAGGAGCTTCATCTGACAGGGAATTTGAGTGCTGAAAACAATCGGTACATTGTGATAGATGGATTGAGGGAGCTGAAGAGGCTGAAGGTGTTGAGGTTGAAGAGTAACCTCACTAAACTGCCACAGGTAGTGACAGATGTTGGCGTGCACCTTCAGAAGCTTTCCATCAACAATGAGGGCACCAAGCTCATTGTTCTCAACAGCCTTAAGAAAATGGTCAACTTGACAGAGCTTGAGCTGATCCGTTGTGACTTGGAACACATTCCTCACTCTATCTTTAGCCTCCACAATCTGCAGGAGATAGACCTGAAGGACAATAACCTAAAGACCATTGAGGAAATCATCAGTCCTCAGCACTTACATCGTCTCACTTGCCTTAAATTGTGGTACAACCACATTGCCTACATCCCCATGCAAATAGGCAATCTAACCAATTTAGAACGCCTTTACCTGAATCGTAACAAGATAGAAAAGATCCCTACCCAGCTCTTCTATTGCCGAAAACTTCGGTATTTGGATCTCAGCCACAACAACTTGACTTCCATACCGCCAGATGTTGGACTTCTTCAAAACCTGCAGAATCTAGCTGTGACA
>NW_009643242.1:0-611 GCF_000690535.1 Cariama cristata | reverse complement strand
CTTTCTATTCAAATAACCCCTTCCTCACTCAGGAACTCTTGAACTTTTGAAAACTAAAGAGAACTCAAGGGTCTTGGCAAGTGCCTTTCTCCAAAATGGTCCCACGGTGCAGATTTGGAAGCATTTATGAGCTGTTTTGATAATCCCTCGATTGAGCTACTTTATAACTCTGGGTTCCAAAATACTTCCCTGACTGTGGCCCAAGTCACTTCAAAACCAGAATTTAGGCACTTAAATCATAAATCATTAGGAGAAAAAAATTCCTACCAGTAATGCATAAGCCCTTTTGAGAGTACAACTCCATGGCTTTGGCAGCAAGTCCATAGAACCAGCATGTCAGACAAGCAAGCAGGTTTTGCTAACAAGAAAACCCCCTCAACTTTAAGAATTAAACTGCCATGACACCCTACAAGTCATACGCTTTTTGCAGCAACCTGTCATCAAAGCTCAACTTCTTGTTCAGGTCTTGCACACCAGAAAACAGTTCCCTGCGTAAACCAGAAGCCGCACAGGCACATCCCACTGGAAAGAGCAAAGCGTGACAGATTTCTTCTATGGCACATCTCATGCAGCAAAATCAAGAAAGAGTTTTCAAGTGGTGTGCAAAAACA
>NW_009643241.1:0-607 GCF_000690535.1 Cariama cristata | reverse complement strand
CTTCAAATTTACACTGGCATTTTTACATACTGTTATGTTTTTGCTTACCTTTCTTATACGCACAGATACTGAAGGGCTTGAATCTCACAGTTAGTAGTGGCCAGACAGTGGCCCTGGTTGGTGCCAGTGGCTGTGGGAAAAGTACAACCATTCAGCACATCCAGAGATTTTACGATCCCAAGGAAGGCACGGTAAGATATCACAAGTGAGATGACTGCTCTGTGTGTCACAGTTGTTGGAAGTCTAGTTCTGGCCTCACTGCTTGTTGTTCCAATGACACAGTAAAGTCTCCTCTAAAAACGCACCTGCCAACCTGGACAGAGAGGTTCCTTGACCAAAACACTTAGTATACAGTTTTTGTCTGCTTCCTTTTGTCCAGGTTACCATTGATGGGCAGGATATTAAGACCTTAAATGTAAGATATCTGCGGGAGATTATTGGCGTGGTGAATCAGGAGCCCGTGCTCTTTGCTACTACCATTGCAGAAAACATTCGTTATGGCCGTGAGGACGTCACCATGGAAGAGATTGAAAAAGCTACCAAGGAAGCGAATGCTTATGACTTCATCATGAAGCTACCCAATGTAAGCAAACCAGCTGTCCTGCTG
>NW_009643240.1:0-610 GCF_000690535.1 Cariama cristata | reverse complement strand
AAACTAAAACAAAAAAAAAGCATACACCTTAGGGTTATGAGCCTGCTAATGTTAACTTTCAAGTCCTCTTTCTGAGCCTCCATCATGACCTGCCCCATCCCTTTCCTCTCCCATAACATAACAGTGCTGAAGCACACCAGTGGGAAGCGTTCAGCTAAAGCCTGCGTTTCAGAGCTAATTCTTGCTAAGGTAAGAGTTTTACCTCTCTTTTACAGCCCTTCCTCCAGAGAAAGCTCTCTTGGTGCTCTTTTATGCAACATAATCTTCTGTAAAAACCAAAAGACCTTTTACAGTTTGGAAGACTAAGGAAAGGTTTCCAGTCTTTTTCTTCAAGATGGTTATTCTGAGAAGAGTGATCTCCAGTCTTTAAATAATAATACCTCCCTCTTTACTTAAAGATGTACGAAGGGAACTTCACAGTTGATCCAACTGGCCTCTTGTCTCCATTGCCCCTGCTCTGCAGAGGCTGTCTTTGGGCTGCCTTGGGAAGTTCTAACATAAACCTAACACCACTGGGTCTAAAATCGAGAGCACACAAATCCCTGTGTCTTTAAAAGCAAGGTATGAATAGGCTTTTCTTCAGAAATACATCTTCAAGCCAGTCTCGACA
>NW_009643239.1:0-613 GCF_000690535.1 Cariama cristata | reverse complement strand
GCCCTGCCCAGTGCCCAGTTCCCCATGCCGTGTCCTTCCCAGTGCCCTGCCCAGTTCCCTGTGACCAGTGCTTTTCCCAGTGCCCCATGACCATCATTGAGCAGTGACCAGTGTCATCCCAGTGCCCAGTGCCCTTCCCCATGCCCAGTGCACAGGGCTCAGTGCTCAGTGACCAGTGCCCCTTGCTCAGCGCCCTTCCCAGTGCCAGTCCCCAGTGCCTCCCATGCCCACTGCCTGCTGCCCTTCCCACTGCCCATCACAGCCCACCCTACCCAGTTCCTCTCCCAGTGCCCAGGACAGCCCAGAACACCCAGTGCCCTGCCCAGTGCGTCACAGCCTTCCCAGTATCCCACACAGCCCAGTGCCCAGTTGCCAGCACAGCCTGCAGTGCCCCATGTCTGGTGCCCAGTGCCCCGCATGGCCCACTGCACCCAGAGCAATTCCCAGTGCCCTATGCCTTTCCCGGTGCCCAGTGCAATTCCCAGTGCCCAGTGCTCAGTTCCCAGTTCCCCAAGCCCTGCCCAGTGTGCAGCACAGCCCACAGCACCCGGTGCAGTTCCCAATGCCCAGTTCCCACTGCCCAGTTCCCAGTGCCCAGCACAGCCCATGGCAC
>NW_009643238.1:0-613 GCF_000690535.1 Cariama cristata | reverse complement strand
TGAGCTTGTGGTCCCTGCTATGTCCCTGGCTGCTGAGAACAATGGCTGTGCGCTTGCCCAGCAAAGTGTTACAGCCTCCCTCTGGTCCTTGCCCTCTGATCCGTTTCTGGCTGTGAGCCTGGTGGGGGTTGCAGAGCTGTGCATCCAAAGGGTCTCTCCTTGGAATGTCAGGCCATCCCAGGGCTATTCCCCCATTGTGTTTACCAAACATGCCAACTGCACCTTCATCACCTCATCCCAGCCTCACTGCTTCATAAAAATAGCTCTTAAAATGTCTGCTAGTATTTAATGCTGTCTGAATATCAAATGGAACGATATTGTGGAGGTAAACCAGGCCTGGTGTACAGCCAGGGTCACAAACCTGCAGTGAGGGGCTTGAGGCCAGCAAATGCTGGATGAGGAGGGTTGGGCAGATGCTGGGAGATGCTGCTTCTGGGCCCCTGTCTGGTCTGCTCGGTGGCCTGTGCTGCAGAATGAACCACTTGGATTTCTTAGGTTAGCACTGAAAGTTGGATTTGCTGCTTTTTCCAGTCTGGATTTGGCAGTGCAGAGTCAGTGCTGCAGGAACACAGCTGGCGGCTCTTCCAGGCTTCAACCCAGCTGTGAAAAGCCT
>NW_009643237.1:0-609 GCF_000690535.1 Cariama cristata | reverse complement strand
TCATGAAGGTAAACTTCAGCTCTGGATGTGTCTGAACTTTGTGAAAAGTTGGACTCAAATCAGCATTTCCAGCAGGTTTAACCAGAATGGTGCTTCAAGGGCTAGGAGTCTTGCTCTGGTAGGAGTTTCCAGATGTTCCCTTGGCATACGTTCAGTTTAGATCACCGGAGGTTGAAATTTCAAAAATGGATTGCAAATCGGACGTACAGTTTGGACTGAAATTCCATAAGCACTCTGAAGTTGGAACAAGTGGTCACGGGCACCGAAACGACATTTTCACAGCCCAGTTGAGCTGATCCAGTTGCTTTGGTTGAGCCGTGGCCATGCACGGGTGGCTCCTCTGCTGCCCTGCTTGGAGATGGAGTCCTGCTCCTTCACGTGCACCGGCCCTGGCGTGCGGCCGACCCTGCCGTAAGCCCTCCCTGCCCGGACTGAAGCAGAGAGTAACCTCTTTGCTCTCCCACCTAGGTCAGCCTTCTGTAAATTTAGGTGTCTAACCTGACTCACTGTCGGCTCACCTGGGTGATGCCAAAGCCAACATGAGTCTTCCAGAAAGACCTCCAGGCTTGACTGGGAGACATCACGGAGCAGAAAGCCATCTTCTCTTTG
>NW_009643236.1:0-610 GCF_000690535.1 Cariama cristata | reverse complement strand
CTGTTAATAGTCTACAAAACATCACGAGTTTCAAGTACGAGAAATATTGTTGACTGTGCGCAGAAACAACCTGTTGGCACTGGGTGTGTGTTATTCTGGCACTGTATTAATCAGCACAAAATACCCTCACAACTAATTACACTTTCTAAGTTTGCCTGTTTCCTTTGAATGCAGCTCAACACAGGACCAAATGTCCCAACATTGAGAGGCCCATTGCAGTTGGCTGTGTGTTGCAGAGAGAACACCACTGACTGTGATTTGCCTGTACTATGCTCAACAGCAGGAGCAAGCGGTTTCCCAGGCGAGCAGAGCTGTGAGTCAGTTTGCGGTAGCTTTTCCTGAGGAAGTAACAGATTGAGCTCATAACCATCTGTGACCTTCGGTTCAGCCTCAGCACTCAGTATTTTGTTTAGTGTTGCTACACTGTGGGATTGGGCTCCCAGCTGGGAGAAGAGAGGGAAGTCTCCAGGACAAGAGCGGTGCTGGCTGCTGCGAGAGCGGCCTGACTGGCCCTGCAACATGACCGTGACACACGCTGTACCTCGAAAGGTACAGTGCACAGAAGAGAGCCTTGCAGCGATGCAGTGTGTAGCCTCTGTGCTATCTGCTG
>NW_009643235.1:0-607 GCF_000690535.1 Cariama cristata | reverse complement strand
ACTCCTTAAATATTGTTATAGCAGTGGATTCCATTTTCAGTGTCTTTGAAACTAAGAGAATTGAATTGAAAAGTAAAGTGTGGGATTAGAGAAAATATTAGAGCTAGGTCTAGACAAACAATTCATCATGTAAATATATAGCTTGGGATGAGATTTTAATGAAAAGTATATTTTTTTCAATTTCATTCTCTTTACCAAGGCAAATATATTGTTTTGTGTCAAGCAAAACAGTCTGCTGATGCCAAAACATAAAGTTTCATTTTCAGGGACAAACAAGAAAAGGTAGGGGAAAAAAGGGCTAAATACACACATAAAACTTTCAGAGAGGGAAGAGTTGGTCCTGCCATTCCTTTCTGTAACCGACAGCCAGATTATTGAATGAGACCATGCAACAGGCACTGCAATTCCTTCCTTTGCCTGGGGCTTGACCCTGATTACTCTTCCCAGGAAAGTGCATTAATAACCATACTATAAACTCTCTGTGTGCAGAGGTAAGGGAGTCTCAGCCATCTCTGCAGAATCTTTTCTACTTCATTTGAGCAAACGACTTTGGCATGAAGGCTGGAAGCAGGCTGAGCAGCTTCTCAGTTTCCCAAACACCAAATGT
>NW_009643234.1:0-612 GCF_000690535.1 Cariama cristata | reverse complement strand
ACAGTGACTGTTTCAAAACTTTAATGTGTTTGAAATTTCAGCCACTACAGTAACAAAATTTAAGGATAGCTGACATTAAATGACAAGTAAATCAACTGCTTTTCAACAGTGCTAAACGATCAGTTAAAATTAATAGAAGGTTGTTACTATTTTGTTTAAAAGCAAAAAATCAGGCCACTTTTCAGATGCCTAAATGTTGAAAAATACTCATCCAGATTGAAATGATTTTCATCTATTATTCTAAACTACCTGGGACAACACTGACAACACTGTAAGAAGGTCTCTTATGCAGTATATTATAGTTCACTAGCTCAGTCAACTCCTTGTTTTTCTCTATGTACTGCCAATACAGCTTTATAATCCATAGTTTCATTTACACAGTACTGACCCTACATAGTATCACCAACTGCTCAGCAGTTTTATATAGTAGCAGTAAAAGGATCTATTAGCACCATGAGAACTGTGCATTTCCCAATTCGTAATAAAACATGGGACAGTAGGTTCTTCTAGCCGTATTTTTTTCATATACAAAATTTCATATAATCCAGATGAAGCTTAAATAGAGGGAAAACCGTGTTCTAAAGTCTGATTTCCATTTCTCCAGGAGAATGC
>NW_009643233.1:0-604 GCF_000690535.1 Cariama cristata | reverse complement strand
CTAATTCTATCTCAGCCAAAACCAGGACACATGGAAAATTTTGTTCGTTCTTTCTTTACTGATGTGGAAGTCTGAAGTCTTGAGTATATATACATACACTGTGCACTTCCAGAGTGAAAAAACGGAACAGAATTATCTGATATTCCTGACAGGAGGAAGGTTTTATGCCTTTTACCTCTGCCAAGTCAACCCAGCAGAAAAAGAGGGATTTTGCAGTGCCTTTCTCAGCCATGAGTACTAATGTCAGATCCATTAGGCTGATTTTAATATTTCCCAATTTGATTAGAACTGTTGGCAGTTGGGAAAAAAATGTCCTTGGACTAATGAAAATAGTAAATTTGATAAGGGAGCCACAGAAAGACATTTGCTGCACAACCTCACAAGTACTTCTTTCAGAGATGATGATATTGCTTGTTTCAGTCTCTATAATACTATGTGGAATATGATTAATATTTAGTTCTTCATGATGATGCAGAGAACACAGACTGTTGTCTAGAATAGCTGAGTTTCTGAAGCGTGCACATGAATTTGTTTAGCATTGTTCGGTTTTGGGTTTTTTGGGGGGTGAGGTCTGTTTTGTTGGGTTTTGTTTGTTTGTTTGTTT
>NW_009643232.1:0-607 GCF_000690535.1 Cariama cristata | reverse complement strand
AAAGAAAGAATCAGGAAGACCTTGAATGTCCAGGATGGAATTTCTAATGTGAGAGATCCACTCCAATGTGCTCCGACTGTGAGCTAATTGCAGCGTCCAACTTGTCCACATCTGACTCAGATAAGAAAATAGTTTTAGAAGAGCACTCTCAGGAGTGCACCTGAACTCCTGTCTAGTCTTGAGCAGAAAAAAGGGTCCTTGTGAGTTAGAGAAACTTTAATAATGGGTTTGCTCAATTAAACTCAGCCATCAAGTGCCAAAACCTATCCTGGTCTGGCCAGGACTGTCAGCGTTACTTGGTCTTCTATTTTCTTTGGCACAAGTTGCAGTTTCCTTCACTTCTATCTGGAATTACTTTGCACATGAAGAGCTACAAATAGAACACAGCAAAATAAATCAATTAGGTGTCAGCATAAAAATAAATCTTGATCAGCTTAATAATTAATTAGATTTGCAACTTAACATGTGAAGCTAAGTAAGAATCATTACCTTGCAGTGATCAGGGGTAGATCATCAGTAGATACTGGCTGCACTGCTTGCATCAAGGATTCTGGTTTTCACACTCCTGGAGTAAAAGTATCAATACCATTAACTCTTGACTGAGATT
>NW_009643231.1:0-611 GCF_000690535.1 Cariama cristata | reverse complement strand
AGACCTTTAAGATCGAGTCCAACTGTATTTATGTAGCTATGTAACATTTAACTTCAAAGTAGTATAATGCAGTTAAAAACTTAAAGGAAAAATGCTGCGATATCTTAATTGTAGGTCCAGTATAGATGTGGATCTCCCGTTACTTGAAACAGGCCAGCTGGATATTATAAGAAGCATCCTCACCACCTCCATTATATTTCATAGCTACAAGGTGTAGGCATTATTTCAAACAGTTCTGATAGAATTTGATACCATCAAAGCTTGAAGCAATTAAGACCTTCCTGGCAGTTCCCACCCTTGGCCCAAGTGCAAGCCACACATCTCCGTACGCTCCAACTCAGATTCGCACCAACAACCACGTTCACCCAAGCAAGCAAAGCCACAATCTGCTAACTTGAGCTCAGGAAAAACAGTAGCACCCAGAACCCTCTGTTTTACAGGCATCTGATTCCACAACCTTTAATCCTTTCTGTCAGCCCTGCAAGATCAGGTATTAACATCTCTGTAACCTCTTGTACTAATTAAGATAGCAGATCTTTGGTATTCGCCTCTACACTCGCTTCAAAGCCGAGCACCGACAGGTTGCTGAAGTGTTTGTGCATTGCAGCGAG
>NW_009643230.1:0-599 GCF_000690535.1 Cariama cristata | reverse complement strand
TATCAACCTCAGATTGAACAGAATGGGTTCTTATCTCCAGAAAATCAAATTTTGGAACTCTTTGTGTCAAACACCCTAGTAGAATTTCCACTAGCTGAGATGGAAGATTCAGATGCTTCTATTTCTAATTGTGTATAGCAGTGATGTTTAAAGGCCAATGAAAAGTTCTAGTCATATAGGCAAATTAAAAACCATGAATCACAGGAATCGAATGTTTAGATTGAGGTGGGCACCAAGTATTAAAGACCTCAGTTCAGTGCCAATTAAAATTTTTCTGTGCATAAGAACATGGAATCCTAAATCTCACCGTCTAAATGGATTGCCACAGTTCATTGTCCTGCATAAAATAACTTCTCTAATGCTTTCCATTCTGTTCCTTAATCACATCTGAAATCATGAGACTTGTGCTTATTGCTGTATCTGTGAAATATAAATTGAGATGTAAACGCCATAATTATTCCTCTTGACGTTGGTATTCTCTGATGAATTGGCTGTTATCGCTAGTAAGGCAGAAGATAAGAACATGTTTCCCTTCCAACCTCATGCTCACAGGGTGAGGCATGCATTTACATTAAGCAAAGAAATTTAGGAACATTTAT
>NW_009643229.1:0-608 GCF_000690535.1 Cariama cristata | reverse complement strand
GAAGTAGAGTGGAAGAAGGAGGGCTTCAAGATAGCTCAGCTCTTCCTGTGGAGGAGGTTGTAGCATCAAGCATGTTCCTGTTGAGAGACAATCAGACACAGTCTGGTTCAGTGTCTCCCACCACGTGTGTCCTTCAGGAATCCTTGGACACTTAGAAACTTAACTGGATCACGAGCTCTTTGGTATCCTCTGCCTTGCTAATTGCTGTGGGGAGGTGTCCTCAACCTCCCTCCTTGCTGTGACTCCACAGTTGCTTATTTTCTATCATCTGACCTTCTGGAGATGTGTCCCACAATCCTCTGGGCTGATTCCCACGGTGCTTCAAAGGAAACATGCAGGAATGGGTACAGAGATTTATAGAGTGCTGCTGCCGTCGGAGGAGGACTATTGGCAAGTGACTAAGCAAGTCTGTTCCAGTGGCAGACCGGAGACAGTGAAAGGGAATAGGTCTGTGACCTTCGGGCAATGTGTCGTGACCAGTACTCTAAGACCTTCTGGCTTAAAATATCGCTGGAATGTACAAGGTCTTAGTAGGTATGCTAAGAGATAGAAGATAGTAACATGTTTGCAACAAGAAAAGCAGACATTATCTCCCGCTGGAAAACACA
>NW_009643228.1:0-599 GCF_000690535.1 Cariama cristata | reverse complement strand
GAAGTTAGGATTTGAAATTACACTGAGGAATAATGGGTAAGAAAAGGCGATTTAGAGTCAGAATATGACCTTTGCTACTCCTGGGAAAATCTGTTACAGGCCTGTGTAAAATCACTTCTTGCACATAGGCGGTAGAATCTCCCTTGGTTTTTGTGATGAAAGTCTCCAGAGAGCGTACTGCCGCATCGCAGGTCTGCCAGGGAGGGCCCGCAGCATCCCCGTAGCACGGATGAGAACGGTGCCCTCCGCTGCTGCTCCCATCCGCGTCAGTTTGGTCCGTGTACGCTTCTCATCTGGGCTGCCGACTCCAGGGAGAGAATCGGATGTGCAGTTCTGGAGAAGGAAACTGGGGCTGGCTGAGCATAAAGAGGGTGCATGTTCTCAACATAAATCGGTTTCAGGTACCTTGTTTTGCTTGACAAAGGAGGCTTCCTAACAGTACCTGAAGGCACCTCCGTACTTTCGGCACCAGGCACAGTCCCTAGCATAGCTCCTGCAGGTTAGTGACAATCCTGTCCCCCGGTTCCTGAAAAAGGCAGTTTGCTTGGAGTACGCTGGCCCACCTTGAATAAGAATTTGCTGTTCCTTAAGAACTCCTA
>NW_009643227.1:0-599 GCF_000690535.1 Cariama cristata | reverse complement strand
AAAAAAAAAAAATAAAATCACACAAAATAAAATTGAACTGATATTTATGTAGTAGGAAAGATGTAACAGCTAACATATGTCCTCTATCCCAATAATCAATCATTTTTCTCCCACGTAATAAACATTGGGGCATCTAGACATGAAAGGACTTACGTGTGCAATACTGCTTAACTAAAAGTTGTTAAGAATGAAAATAACATATGTACTGGTATAAACTATTTTTGAATACATGAAGAAGAGTAATCTATGAACACAAACTCATTTACACATTTCTCAAAAAGGTATCATTTATGTTTTATGTACCTAGAAGATAAGGAAATCTCAGAAATATTAGCTATCTACATGCATGGCAGGACACAAGCTAAAATACAAATTCACATTGGGAGTGTGCATAAATCTTTTTCCCTTCTTACATTTCTTTTAAAAGAGCCAAGGCTAGATGACAATTACAGTTTTCCAATTGTCTTCTATCCAATGGTTGTCTTTATCTACACTGTAAAGAAACATGAGAGATGCTAGTGAACTAGATGGTCTTCCTGGCACTGATAACAAATTCTGCCCTTTATTTCTCATGAATCCAATTTAAATTAAAAAAAAAA
>NW_009643226.1:0-610 GCF_000690535.1 Cariama cristata | reverse complement strand
AAAAAACAGATTGTCAGAGCTCAGAACAGGCTGACAAACAGTCGGAAAGCTTTTTGCTCTACCTGAAATTGTCTCACTCTCAGAACGGTGTTTAGAGGTTGCTATGTGAAAAGACAACAGAAGTTTTACAAATATTTGTAATTTACAAAATTTATTGCTCGACCAGACCGAGTCCCTGCATCCTGCCAGTCTGTTCTCTTTTCCCTTGCTCACAGAGATTTTGGCTCTGCTCTGCCTGTCTCCAAGTAATTGCCTCCCAGAGAAGAGACAAAGTCCTTCCGAGCGGTAAGCTGCCCCTTGCCGGAGAAGAGAGACAGTAAGCGATCGGTCTGAGCACGCTCGATCGCTCTCCTGCCCTAAGGCTGAGCTGCTGTTGGGGTTTGTCAGCCTCCGCCTGAGCCTCTGGCCAGGTCCTCCTGGTACGAAGGGAGCCGACTAGGAAAGATACCCTCCTAGGTTTGTTGTTTGTGAACAGAGGGACTCGCGGGTGAAGTGGTGTTTGGTGGCTGTCTTAGTCACAGGGACCACAAAGGAGTTGAGTTTCAAAGCAATAGCAATAGGAGCAAAACTGCCGGCAAAATTTCGACCCTGGATATGGGGAGAGCAGACT
>NW_009643225.1:0-607 GCF_000690535.1 Cariama cristata | reverse complement strand
AAAAAAAAGATATCAAAGGGCACTGTTGCATGTGTCGAGCAACAAGTCTGCATTTCTTTTCCCTGAACAGTTGTATACTTCTATACCATGCCCAGAAAAAAAGAATTTTTAAGGTAGTTTAAAATACAATGCAGGACACAGTTTTTTAAAAACTAGTGGTTTTACTTTTGTGTATACATGGAATTAATTTTACCTACTGAATACGTTATGGTTGTTACCATTTTTACATATTTTGCATTTGACTGAGGATACATTCTGAAATCATTGCCTATGCCTTAACTCTCTTTTTCAGTGGAAGAGTGAAAGGCTAGGGCAAAGGTTGAGAAAACCTTTCAAAAACGAGGCAAAATTGCCCTTAAATTTGGCGAACTCCTGTGCTGTCCAGGCCTTCACACCCTCCCACTGCCTCTTGCTCCGGCTCCCTCGTTTCTGGCAGAGTGACCTAAAGCAACTGTGGCAGGATCACGGAGACTGGTGATGGGTAAAGAAGTCTGCAGGAAAATGAATAAAGCTCTAGTCTGTATCATCTTTTAACTGAGTCTCTGTCAACAGCTGGAAAGCTGACAACGTGCACCTATCTTCATGCTTTCTATCATGATATATGTAT
>NW_009643224.1:0-606 GCF_000690535.1 Cariama cristata | reverse complement strand
TAAATGCATCCTTAGAAATGAGTGTCTGATACTCGGTGTCACTCCCTAAGGGAGTCCCACAGACCTCTAAATTTTGTCTTCTTCCAGCCTACCCAATGCATCGAAGACAAAGTTTAAGCAACATATGAGGGAGGTAATTAATACAGGGAGGTTGAATGGCTGGCCTAAAACCACTTAGGAAGAGCACAACGTCCTAACCCTGCCCGACCCTTTGCTGGTAAGAGCATTGTTACCTCCTGTTAGCTTTTAAATTAAGTATAAAAGTGCTTTGATTCTGACCTCAGCCTGATTAAACAGTGTAACGACCCAGAGAAAAGGCCAATGTATTTTATTACATTGCAATGTTTAATTGGGAAGTCAAGTAAATGCTTGATTAAACACTTAAATAATTAAATTTTTTCTCAAGGTGGAGTGCGGTTCACAGCACTTGGAGTCACTGCTTCGCTGCCAGCAGGCAGCAATTGGAGAGGAAGGGCTGTTTTTCCCTCATGCTGGAATAGTTAAGAAAAAAGGTGTGGAAACTCTCATTTCGGGTATACAGCAACGAGCACACACCCAGGGCTTCTCCACTAAGAGCTCTCCGTTGGGATGGCCAAAGCTCTCCAC
>NW_009643223.1:0-610 GCF_000690535.1 Cariama cristata | reverse complement strand
AAAAAAAAAATTGGAAAAGCTACTGAGAGAAATCAAAGGTAACTGCTGGCAGATTTCAAATGAGCATTTTTAGGAAGTCTAGGCAGGGGAGGGGAAGAGCTTGGCAGGTAGACAAAGGCCATTTTTCCCTCCAGCTTTCAAATGAGCAATAAACTAAAAGCTATTCACTTCCATCTCTCACTTAACACAGCCACAGTCAAAGCAATGATTTCTTTGCTCAGATGAAGTGCCCCTTAAGCATGCCCTAAATTTGCAATGAATTCAGTGTGATTTTAGCTATACAACTTCCGCTGACTTAAATGGAAAATGCATGAAAAAAAGACCAAGCAATTTTATATAGAACTTCTTGAAATAATCGCTACACTCATAGGTCAGGTTTTGGAAACCTTAAGGCATCTTTTTTTCTAGTTCATACCACTGGCAAATTATAACACATGGCATTTTAATTGAAGTACATGCATATAAAGAATTACAGTAACTGTACTTTGATTACAAAAAAATGCACCATGATTAAATAAGATGGGATACTTCCATTCACTAGCCATTTAGTTTGCTCAAATTATGTAGTATTAGACCTGGAACAAAATTAGCATCCCCTTTTATACTTATA
>NW_009643222.1:0-609 GCF_000690535.1 Cariama cristata | reverse complement strand
AAACAAATACCGATAGATCGATTGTGCTGTCTTTTTAAAGTCGGAATCTTCCTTAACTGTTTGAGGGTGTAGCACTACTTGTAAGATTTAAAGTACATTTCTTGTTGCATTATGTACTTGGAAATGCATGCGCACACAGACAAGTAATTGCACAATCAGATGATCCTGTATTTTTGCTTAATTGGTTAGAAATGAGTGGACACATACCATTGTCCCCCAGTTTGTCCTAATTGCCATTTTGTGCTCATGTAAGGAAGAAAATCCTGGTTCTGTTTAGTGGCAGCATTCCCAATTGACTTCAGTTGTTCCAAGAGTGATGAGGTATCTTGATTCTCAAACTGAATCCAATCATGTTTTGATTTCTCAAGCCTCTGTAATTCCTTCCTTTTTTTCTTTTAAAACAATTAATTTTATTTCATTTGCAAGCTCTAGGACTACTGTCAGCCTTTACTCTCCCACCAGTCTTATTTTTGGCTTCCTGGAGCTTTCCATAAGATACAGTAGTGTAAACAATATTTTTGTGTATTTAAAAAAAGGAAAAAAATAATTGAAGTTGCCTCTTCTTTGAACTAAGCTATAAAAGAGGTATAACACAATTGCACTAATTAA
>NW_009643221.1:0-608 GCF_000690535.1 Cariama cristata | reverse complement strand
ACAGTGTTTCATTGCTTAAATGGAATTTGAATAACACTGTTGAAATCAATAGTAACTTCTTATCCATATAAAGATAATTGATCTTTTTGAAGCTCTTTAAATACAATGAGTATTTGATTGTGTTTCCTTCCATTGTTCAGCTTAACTCGTTAACATGGTAAAATTAAATGATGCTTGTAAAATGACTGTAGCATTCAGTGGTTTTCACTTTTACAACACTTTGTGGTCTGTTTTAGCAGATTAGCTGTAAATGAAGATAAGAGCTGCTGCTTTGAAATAGACAATATAGCAAGCACATTTCTTTGCAGTATATGGAAATCAGTCACTTCTGTGGTCTCTAGTCACCCTGCAGTATGCACTTCACACTCCAGCATTGCTGTTTTTCTTATTTTCTAATGTCAGTCAGATACCTGTGTTAGTCCCTTTGTGTCTATCTGATCTGAAACTTAAAGTTTGGGACTGGGGATACAGAGTATCTTTTATATTTAAAAAAAATATATATATGCACCTCAATCCTGCATTGACCCTGAAATGTACAGTTCACTGCATAAGTATGTTAGAAGCATGAAGCAGAAGTAGCCTGGGAGATTGGTGAGAGCACAGATTTT
>NW_009643220.1:0-604 GCF_000690535.1 Cariama cristata | reverse complement strand
AATCTGACAGTAAAATCTTCAAGTAAAAAATAGAATATTCACCATTGTGAAATCATGTGAAGTATTTTAGCACTGACAATTCATTCTGGATTTTGATGCTGAGGTCTCCTTGGAAAAAACGTTTCTGCTAGGGAAACTTCTGGTAATACTTTACTGACTTCCTTCCAGCTATTCCACCTTGGCAGATGATGAAACTTGAAGCAGTTTCTGTCTGAATGCAACTCCTTGATTCAATGAAAAGGTGCCATAATCATGTTTACAGAATGTACTCTTCAGCGTGGTATCAAGCATATAGGGTGATAAATATTGTACCTGCCTTATGGAGGTTGGATACCACAGGAAATGTTAACTCATTAGCCATATCTCCACTTGTGATTGGATTTAGTATGCACATACGTTCTGCATATTACTGGGGTTGTAACTAAAAGTAAGACACTTAGAATCTGTACTTCGTTACTCTACAAGGTTCTCCAAGAAAGTTCCCTCCCTCCAGCTGAGTCAGTAGGAGTGCCAATAACTTTGTCTCAGCTGGATATTGCTCTTTGCAATAAATCATGGTCATTTCATGCTTTGATGCACTGTAGTGAAATGTGCTCAAAAAAAA
>NW_009643219.1:0-602 GCF_000690535.1 Cariama cristata | reverse complement strand
AAAAAAACACAAGGAAAGGAAAAATCCCAACAGGTGAAACAAGTTCATGAGTTTCACAGATGAACAGGAGATAAACAGAAAATAAGCTTGGGGTGGTTTTGAGGGGTACACAGGGGACTCATGGTTTTAAATAATCTGCTAGTTACATTGCATTAGTTTGGGCTTTCTGAGCCCAGCCCAGACCCTGGCAGTGTCTGTAAGGTGTGTGGGTTGTATTCCAGGCATGTCTGCAGGTCTGTGGCTCTGTATTAGTGTTTATAGGAAGTCAATGAGATGGAACTCAATAGAAGAAAGGAAGACTTAAGAGTCACTGGAAGACAAATGTGAAAGCCTGGCACTCAATAACTTTACTGAATCATATCTTCTGCTGCTGTATGTTTCTGGGTAGCAGGAATACAAGTAAGGAGAACAGGTCTGTATATTTGAATAGGCTGTTCACCTTCCCCTTTAGAGGGGATATTTTATTTCTCTTTTTATAAAGATATCCATCCTCTGCTTGATATCAAGTCAAGCAGCACCATGAATTGGGGGAAAGGTGTCAATGGAGATGAAAACTGGACTGCTGGAGATGGTGGAGGGAAAGTGGGACACACAAAACAAAT
>NW_009643218.1:0-608 GCF_000690535.1 Cariama cristata | reverse complement strand
GAAAGAGCAAGCCCCTGAGTTCAGTAGAGTCTGTTACGGAGAGCATGTAACAATGAACTGCGATCAGCAAAAAGAAATGGAGAAGCATTACAATGGATCTCTGGGGTAATGCATATTTTCGCATCATCTGTTGGCATCTCAGTGTGTCAATATATTTCTAATAACAATTTAAAAAAAAAAAAAAAATTAAAGGGTAAAAGATTGCCTTGTACACAAGTAAATTGCATAATCTTTCTGCCACTTAAGCTTCCAGTACTGGATAGTGGACACTCATGGTCCTCCACTTTTAATATTACGAAGTAGTGTGAATAAGGAAATTGACTGATGTAGTTCTGAGTGGATCAGCTTGTTTCAGAACAAAAGATCTGGTTTTTTCCTGTTTACATAATGTCACTTTGAATATGAAATTAATACAGCTTATAACACCTACTTACAAGTTTTCATGTTAGCATAAAAAAGATTACAGCAGGGGAAAGTTTAGTTCTCAAGTAAACAGTATAAATCTGTTTTACTGTAAGTAACAGGACTTGGACTTCTTTTTTTTTAAGAATGAAAAAAATAAAATATGGATATAATTCATTCACATTGCCTACAATCTAAAGGGAATT
>NW_009643217.1:0-605 GCF_000690535.1 Cariama cristata | reverse complement strand
AGATGCTCTGGGTGCTGAGGGCACTTCCAATGTCCTGACGTAGGTTTGTTTAGGTGACTGATCGTCACCCTTGTCGCCGTGTAAATTCAGGCTGAAATACAGTTGCAAACTGGATTTTGCTGAACAACCAATCTTCTAGATGCTAAACATTCTCCTAGATGCTATAAAGACATCTTAGGTCAGTATCAGGACAAAGGTATTGTTTAAATGTTTTCCTGTTACTGTAGTATCAAAATCATACATAATATTGGAGAAGTAATAGGAAACATGATCTGTGTGTGACTATGTATTTGTAGGCAAAGGAGAGATGGAGGAAACGAGTGGGCAGTACTGGGAAAGCAAGGGGGGGTTATAGGGCTGTTCAGCTTTGCTGCATGATACGGAAACCAGTCCAGGTTGCAGTCAAGGCTGCTACGTGGTTTATAGGAAATCAGTTTGACAACTTCAGTGGTTTTCCCAAACGTATCCGTATCACACAAGCAGTACCAAAGTATGATCCCTAGTCTAGATGAGGAAAAGATGGGTTTAATGCATCATGTGCCTTATCTTAGTGGGTGTGTTTGAAAGTCTTTAAGAGGGCTCTCCAATGCAAGGAGAAACACAGA
>NW_009643216.1:0-608 GCF_000690535.1 Cariama cristata | reverse complement strand
TTTTTTTTTTTTAAATTATAGTCTGCACTTGCATAACCTCTAGGAGCAATGTTTAAAGGCTCACTTATGATGTTAGACTGTATCGTAGCAGTTTTGGATCAAAAGAACATTACACAGCTCCTACCCACAAACATAGAAGGTACAGACTGTTCAGCTGGTGCTCAGTAATTTTTTTTTCCCTTTCTTTTCCCCTTAATGCATCAAGTTAGTGATGTCCATTAAACCTGTTCCTGAAATGATAATTTGTCTTAAAATCAAGTGGATAATAATAATGATCATCACCCATAATCACTTCTCACTTAGCATTGTTGTACACTTAATTCCCCTTCTAGTTTTGTTGTAGCTGGATGAACGTTACTTAGAACGGATTTCAGAACATGAAGGAATTAGCTCAAACAGATAAAAGCTATTCTGAGTCTGTATAGTTCACCTTACCCTTTCAGAAAAATTATTGGGGAAAAAAATACACGTGAGATGATAGCTTTTGCAGAAATATGTTCCGATAGTTAGGCCAGTGTCTTAAAATTTGTGAACTAAGAGAAACCAACTGACAGTATTAATATTGGCTAGGCAGCTATGATTCTGTGATGAGGGATGTTGTGTCCTTA
>NW_009643215.1:0-605 GCF_000690535.1 Cariama cristata | reverse complement strand
ATCCCACTGTCCATGTCGCCAACAAAGATCTTCAACATGTTAGATATGTTCTATGACTCTTTTCCAGCCATATAATCAGATAAATAGTAGTCTTCCAATGCCTGGAAACTGCCTGTCAATCTTCAGTTTATTAGAATCTACATAGGTTTTCTTTTACTTTCTTCATCACATGGGTAGAGCATATGAATCAGGTCTATTGTACTTCTAGGAGTAACTGTAATTTTGCCTTATAGCTTACCATATGCCTATGCCAGTATAGTGCTACACAAAACTAGTACAGTGCTACACAAAGAGGATCAGTTGTTTTTTAAATAACTTAATTATAGAACCAAAATAAGCAAAGCCTGTGATATCCTTGCATCACACTGACAATGTCTATGTTATTTACTCTGAGCCAGTTAGCTAAGGCAAGAAACAGAACTAGGTCTGCAGTTCTGTGCCAGAACCTGACCTCCTGTTTGTCCAAGGCCGTCCTCTGAACTCTGCAGATGTATTATCACAGTAGGACCAAGTGAATCTCGGTCACTTTGTACTGATGTGTGTAGAGTAGGCATTCTTTCTGACTTTTACAATCCAAAATTTGCAGTCCAATCAGTATATGAAAG
>NW_009643214.1:0-607 GCF_000690535.1 Cariama cristata | reverse complement strand
AGGAAAGAGCTAAAGTAGACATACTTTAGCCTGTAACATGCTGTAAGTACTTACATGTACGACCACGTTTTTGCACGCAGCAAAAAGAGTCTCATTACTGCCCATTTGATGAATTAATCAAGCTTCAGAATATCCTAATAAGTGAATTAATCTGTCTCCTAAAACAAGAATAAAAGCTTCACACTGCCAAAGCATAAACACATCTAGAGGGCAGCAATGATATTGTCATCTTTAGCTAAATATAGATCCTGAGCAGAGACAAGTGCACAGCCACACACTGCACCAACACATTTATTTTTCCCCTTTTTGTTTTTTTCCTTTGAGAATAATACATAAGCTTTGCTGCAAAATTGCAAAGTTGTAAGTGGACCGCATCATTTTCAGATCCTTGGTCAAAGAACATTTTGCCTATGTTCACAAATCACACTACAGAGTAACCAGATCCTGATTTGTCAGCATGACTTTATTTCCCAGATAAAGAGGGAGAAAATAATCATCAAAATAACAAAGTGTCAGAGATGAAAAATACTCACAGACTGACAGACTTTGTTTTACAAATCCAGCTGAAACTTAATCTGAGTCACTCAGCAGTTCCCAAGAGAGACAC
>NW_009643213.1:0-598 GCF_000690535.1 Cariama cristata | reverse complement strand
GGTTGAGGGGAAAAATGGTGCTTGAAGAAAAAAATACTGTAGGAACTCCTAGTTAAGCCTTCCGTTTTAGTCAATCTGATCCTGTCTCTGAACTTCAGAGGGATATATGAAATGCCTGGAGTGTATGAAAACTTCATCTGTTACACTATATGTCCAGCCAGCTTGGACTCCTGTAAAGGAAATTGTACCAACCCAGAATTGGGAGGGACTATTCGGCTCATTAAACACGGTCTCTGCAATTTTGGGCAATTCAATGCCATGGATTTTCATTTGGAAATGTTTTCCTGTCCTGAGTGTTACAAAACACTTTCCAATTTAAGCAGTTCAAGGCCTGTCTTAAAAGACTGGAAGCCTCAACTGTATGCTACACATATGTGATCTTTGTGTTCACCTTTTGTTAGAGTTGGAAGCTGAATGCCTTTTTTGTGTATTTCCTGCTGCAGAATTCTGGAGGATTCCCTAAGTCCTCGGTACACAGCAACGCATTTGTTACCATGGTCTTTCTAGGAAAAAGTGTGCATTTGTCTCACCGTGATGCTGACTACAGACATGAAATCAAAATCTGTCAGCAGCACTGTGGAGGAGAAAACCTTTGTGT
>NW_009643212.1:0-601 GCF_000690535.1 Cariama cristata | reverse complement strand
CATCAGTTGCTCTTCCCTTATCCACCAGTATAAGGTTATAAACAGTTGTATTTTCTTCTCTGTTTATTTTTTTCCATTCATAATAAAGGTACCTAGATTTTCTATTGTTTTTGTTTTCCTATATTTGATTTTAATAGCTTTATTAAATTTGTTCCCATCATTCAGTTCTTCATAATCTCTTCCAAAATGTTAATCTTGCGTATGAACAGGCAATAAAGGGAATTGTAAAATAGGATTCTATGTACGGTTCCTAATGCAATTCCAAGTTTACTTTTCAAACAAAAAAAGAAAAAAAAAGCAATTAATTAGTAAATAATTGAAGTTATTTTAACAAAATAACTTCTGGGAAAAGTATAAATGTTAAAGCAAGATGTTTTAGAATAATATTGCCGTTATTTATTGTTCAATGAATTTTCTGCAAATTTGCAGACATTTAGTAGTGTATTGGAAAGGCTTGCCACTGCTTGCAGCTTTATCCCAATTCTACTGTTCTTCTGTCAATGTTTGATGAGAAATTACCTGCTACAATGAGATCTTTGAGAATCAAAGACAGTAAGTAGGGAAAAATGTCCCCTTTTTATTAATTTTATATTAATTATTA
>NW_009643211.1:0-603 GCF_000690535.1 Cariama cristata | reverse complement strand
TTTTTTTTTCCCCTTGTGCTGTACTTTTGCTTCATTATCTGTAAATATGTTGCTCTTTGTTTGCTTAGTATCATTCCTCTTCTTCCGTGCTGCTTTCTAACAAGTCTTTCTCAATGCATTATTGGGCAGTTTCCCTCCTGCGTGTGAGCTCTAGAAGAACAAGACATAAATTCCAACTCTAACGAATGCTGTTGTTTGCATAAATGACAAACCCTTCTGTAGCAGGAGGATTTATATTCCAACAAGCCCTCCTCCATGGTACTAACTTGGCATATGCTTTCTCCTAGGTCAGGAAATGGATGATAGTGTGGATGATACGTTTCTTTCCAAGATGCTGCATGAAGACTTCACTGACTCAGGGGTGATTAAGGCATTTGAAAGCTTTATTGTCCAACTGAAGAAATTGTTCTGGGTAATGTGCACTCTCTTAATATGTGCGTTGTGTGGCATTTTCTCATAGTATGTGAAATTACCTTTTTATCACCAGGGGAGTTGGTGCAAATATCCCCTCTATATTTTGTGCCCAAGAGCAGGATGTTGGCTGCAGTATCTGTTAACCTGCAGTGCTTAGAAGTATTCTGCACAGCACAACCCGTATACTCT
>NW_009643210.1:0-604 GCF_000690535.1 Cariama cristata | reverse complement strand
CCCAGCATAAGCATTTGATGATTCACACATTTACTGCTGAATTTAAATGCAAATTTCTTGTAGGGCAAGCGAGACGCCTGGGAAGTGCCCCAGCTCACCGGGTGCAGGAAGAGGAGGAGAGACCTTCGTCCACCCAGCAGCGTGCCAGAGGGCCGAGCATGGCACTGGGAGCAGTCCCCTTCCAATTGCTGTACTACCTGGTGACCCAGGGTTAATTGCTCTGCACTTTGCAGTTCCATTTTCCAGTCTTCAGAAACTGAGAAAAATGCTTACTAATACTTATACAGTCTCTGCAAGGTGCTGAGATGATATCTGAAAGAAAACGATTAAATAAGCAGAGATGGAAGACAAACAGAAAAAACAGCAAGATGTGTCTTGATTGTTGATTATCTATTGAAGAACGCAAAATTTCTGCTAAATTTTAATTCAGGTATCAATTTGCCAAATCCTAAGGGTTTGCTACATTGTAATTTACCTCCTTCATGTCATTCAGTCATTTACCCCTCACATCACAGACGAGACACGTCATCCCATGTATCTGCGTAATTTTTGGTGTTATAACTAATAACAATCTAGAAAGACATGCAATCAGTTTTAATACAGA
>NW_009643209.1:0-606 GCF_000690535.1 Cariama cristata | reverse complement strand
CTTCCTTTTCTCCTTTCCTTCCCCTCTGGTGGAAGGGAGGGGTTAATGGAGAGAGTATGCTGTACGCTTTAAGTGCCAGGCCAGCCTAAAATGGTGACACACATGCTCTAGCTTTTGAACTCCAGATTAAAAATAGCCAAAAGAATAATTTCAAGAAAAACGTTCCTCTGAACTTCCTTGAAATGCACTTATCACTTCAGGGTGCTGAAGGAATCAATGTACATTTTACCTGTTAAAGATAGGCATTATGAATACCGCTTCTATCCATGATCCTTTCTAAAGGTTTCTTAATGTTCTCGGAACTAAGAAATGGTGCTTTTAAGACTTCTTTTGAAGACTGGATTCATTCCCCTACCTTCAGATATCTAAAATGTGGACACTTGGTTTTGAGATATTTGTCTAGACTCTTTTTATGGTCAATGACACGGTCTTCTACAGGATGTTTAAGATCATCCTCAGGTCGATGAGACTAATCATGTTTTAAATTGGACTGTTTCTCCCCTTTGACTAGAAAGGGAGGGTAAAACAATTGGCCTCGATACATACCTTTTTATTGTAGATACCTAACACCTGATTATAGATCTGGACAGGCTGGATCGATGGGCC
>NW_009643208.1:0-602 GCF_000690535.1 Cariama cristata | reverse complement strand
AAAAAAAAAAACAAACACCAAACCCAAAGAGTATGATTCATTCCTTGCACATGCTGATGACAGAATGTCAGTGTTCCTTAATGTATTATATTAGAAAGAATTTCAGTCTGAAGCACACACATTAACAGATAGATGAGCTTAAAAACAACCTTGAAAAATAATCGCAAGTTTTATTTTTCTTGTGTTGTCTGATCACTAAAAAGCATCTTTAAAAATTTATCTTATATTGCTGAGATGAAGAAAACATGCCTTCAGTGTTATTTGATTGCTCCTTGGTAGATAATTATTTGTTCAAACAAAATAACCCAAATTTACTTTTCAATCCTTTGCTGCCATCTGTTGGCAAACGGGAGACAGTGAAAAGAAGCAATTTCTGGACACGAAATAACAATAAAAGCAAAATGAAATGCTTGATTACATTACATGAAATGCATAATTATATGTGATCACAGTTGGATAATTGGGTCTACTTTATTTTTCCTCTTGCTACAACTTTAGATTACAAAAAGGGTGAGATACATATTAAAAGTTAACATTCCCCAAATTCCCAAATCTTGTAAAGCTTAAAGAGATTTTTCTCAATACAGCATAAAAAAAAAAAA
>NW_009643207.1:0-600 GCF_000690535.1 Cariama cristata | reverse complement strand
TTTAAGTGCCGGCCCAGCCTTAAATGGTGGCAAATGTATAGGAGGTAAAAGATGGCAACAGGAGGAAGAGGAGGCAACAGGAGGCCACAGGAGGCAACAGGCAGAGGAGGAGGCAAAAGAAGGCCACAGGAAGCAACAAGAGCAAAAAAGAAAAAAAGAGGCAACAGGAACAAAAGGTAACACCAGTCACAAAGAGCAGGAGGAGGAAGAGGAGGCAACAGGTGGCAACAGGAGGAGGAGGCAAAAGGAGGAAACAGGAGGCAAGAGGAGGAGGAGAAAAAGGCAACAGGAGGAAACAGGTGGAGGAGGCAACAGAAGGCAATAGGAAGAAAAAGGATGCAACAGGAGGAGAAGAATGATGTAACAGGAAGCAAGAGTAGGAGGAGAAAAAGGAAGCAAGACAGAGGCAGAGTGCTAGGCAGGAGAACAGAGGAAGAGGCAACTGGAGGCAAAGAAGGAGGAGAAGGAGGAGTCAGAAAAAGAGGAGGTGGAGGTGGACGAAGAGGAAGAGGAGAATGAGAAGGAGGCAGCAAGACGAGGCCACAAGATGATTAGGAGAAGGCAAAGGAGGCAACCAGAAGAGAAAACAGAAGAGAAGGA
>NW_009643206.1:0-603 GCF_000690535.1 Cariama cristata | reverse complement strand
TATAAATATGTTAATAATATAAAATAATAATAGTGTAATAATTAATAATAATAAACAATAATTCCCTGGAAAACCTTCTGTTAGAGAAGATACTGTGTAATTATTGAACTTACAAGGTTTTTGGAGATGATGTATATTGTTTCACACCTACCTCATGCTGTTTGAATCTCTGAGTGTTGTCTGAATCTACCTTAAAAGTATCGGAACTTTAGGAACTGTGAGTTAGTGAGGTTTTCTGTGTCTGCTCTAGTAAGACACTTCTCTTGAGGGAGAGATGGGCAACTTAAAATATATCTAAGATATTATTTGTCAGAAATGTGTCTGAGAGGACATATTTAGAAATGCTAGACTGTTGTGCCCTCTGGGCATTATTTGCGGGCTTGTGTGACTGTTCATCAGTACGGGTCATCTCAGATGTGGTGCTCAGATATTCATTCAGTTTATTCTTGACTACTAGTTCTTTTGTTTTTTTCTTGACTACTATTCCTGGTTTTAGATCCTATCACCACATCCCAGCAGAGTACCTAGTTTTATTGCCAATTCAAAAAACTAACTGTACAGGACTAGCTTCTCTGGAGTTAGAATCATAGAATCATTATGGTT
>NW_009643205.1:0-601 GCF_000690535.1 Cariama cristata | reverse complement strand
CCCCGCAGCACCGGCTGAAGCCACCGCCCGCTCCGTCCCGTTCCGATGTGGTCGTGACCCCAGAGTGACAGTAAGGTTTGAATTTACTCCTAAATTTTAGGCGTATGCAAATTGTATATCCAGCTTTAGTAACAGATTAAAAGGGCAGTTTTGCCTCGGATGCTTCACAGTGTTGAAACACAGACGTCATTAAATCCAAGGATAAAATGATAAATCTTCCAGTGACTTCAGTGAGACCAGCACTGGGTCATCAGACCTTGTTAAACAGAAAACAAAAAGCAAAACCTACATTTGTTTAACGACGGCTTTACATCCAGATTTATGTGTAAATTGAAAGTAAACCCATTAATTTGATCTTCTTCTGGGGAACTGCGTCGGGAAAGCCGTAGTTCAGCTCGACGGGCCGACGAGCAGTGAAGGAATACTGCTCTGCATTCTGCAAATGGAGCGTTACGCAATGAAAGAAGTTATTAAGCAATTTTTCTCTCCCGCTAACGCTCAGCCCGGGGAAGCGTATTTCCTTTTGCACGCCCGGATTCATCAGCATTGCTTTCATAGGCGTGGAAGTCGTAGCTCAAGCAGCAGCGACGGCAGAGGCTCC
>NW_009643204.1:0-602 GCF_000690535.1 Cariama cristata | reverse complement strand
GTTCAGTTTGAACAGATCTATGGACCAAGGGTGAGTAGATGAGTTCACAAATAATTTCTCTGCATGAAGTTGTCAGGGACATAAGGGCTCTTTAGTGTTATGGAAAGAGGGGAAAATGAGAACCAAGGGCTGTAAGGTGAAGCCAGCAAATTCAAATGAGAAGTTAGGCATGCTTTTTAACAGTGTGTATGATTCATCAGTGTCAGGGAAGCTGTTGGTTTTCTATGTCTTGATGTTCTCACTTCAAAGCAGTGTACTCCTCTGGAAGCATTACTGCAGTTGAATCGAGTTGTGGATCTCAATATAGTAATAAATGGGTAAAGTGTAATGGCCTTGACAAACAGGAGCCAAACTAAGAGATCTATTGGTTCATTCTGGCCTTAAATTCTCTGAATCTGTGAAATTTCTTAGACAGCTTTGGCTTCCTTATCCTAGATGTCATATTGCTTCTTGCTGCTTTCAGTTTAATGTTTTAAGGCCAGAGATGCTTTTTTTGTTGTTGTTTAAACACTAACTTGAGGCTGACAACATCTCTGTTTGTCCAAATCTGGAAAAATGTGGAAAGATTATATTACCAAAAGGAAGGAGAAAAAAAAAAAAAA
>NW_009643203.1:0-604 GCF_000690535.1 Cariama cristata | reverse complement strand
TCCAAGCCAGGTTACACCTTTAAATGGCGATAGTCCATTACTGTTACTGGAACAAAACACAGTCGGGAATTTTGAAGTTGCATCCAAAATTCTCCCACTTACAGAGTCTGGGATGAGTCTGGGCTACTCAGATATGCCCATATGTGTATGCATATCTACACGATGACTTTGTCTTTGGGATTTTAGTCATACAACCAAGCTATAGAAGTCCTCTACCAGCAAAATCTCTTTGATGCATATGGTTTCTGTGACACTGCAGTGAAGAAATCCGCTTTCTCGGGAAGGTCTCCCCCTCTGCATGAGAAGAGCAGATGCTGTGGGAACTGCGCTGCCAGATCCAGGTGCCTAAATTAAAAGTACCATGGCACTGATTAGCACCATGTCTTTGGATACACCCCTTTATGAATCTGTAATGCTTAGCTGTAGTAACATGCATCCATAAATTCCTGTTAAGGACCAAAGAAGCTCTTTCTCCTGTGGTTTTCAGTGCAGCCAGGATGCGGAAAATGGCCATGAAAGACGTACACTCCAGGTCATCTGGAGCAGAAAGGCTCGCAATGCCACACACCAGAGAGGAGAGCTATCGAGCTGTCCCGCATCCTGG
>NW_009643202.1:0-602 GCF_000690535.1 Cariama cristata | reverse complement strand
GGCCTTGATGGGTCTCTCAGCATGTATAAGATCTAATTTGATGGCTAAAATTGCAAGCATCAGGTCTAAAATTTACATGCAGTATTTTTTAGAAGGAAGAGGTTTGTCAAAGGGCAATTTTTGTAAACTAGACATGAGATTTCGTTGCTCTACATATTCTGTAACTACACAACTTCCCAACTCCTTGTCTTCCTCGTCTCTTCCAAGATGAGACCGATAATTATTTATTCCTTTATTCGTATGGAATTTTTCCTAGAAAAGCTGCAGAGTTGGATTTCCAATTTATAGTTCAGTACTTTTCAGATAACCTTACCATGTACCATGAAAATGCTGGTTTGCTAACAACATAAACTGCTTCTGGAGCATCTGTTGAAAGAATTTCCACAGAAAGGCTGCACAGGTCACTCTCTTCAAGCTCCAAGTGACTGTCAAGGCCTCCAGAGAGCACGCCTGAAACCCGGAACACCGCTCAGGGATGCCAGCCTCCAGTCTACACCACGACTTTACCATCTTCCCTGCTTCGCTTTCTACCCCCTTACTCCTGGCACCCGCAGCCGGGCGCGGAGATGCCGCTTTCCCCAAATCTCCCCGAATCCCTCCCG
>NW_009643201.1:0-598 GCF_000690535.1 Cariama cristata | reverse complement strand
CGTATCAGTAAAATGACCAGCAATAAATCAATGGCAGGTGCTGCAAATGGATTAAAAACCCAGCTCTCTATGCAATCTGTCAACAACTAGACAGCCAAAGCTGGCAGTTGTGGCATGAGGGAATCCCATAAATGTGCCGTATCGAAGTACCAAATCTTCCATGTCAGGCAAAGGTTAAGAGAAATATTTCCTACTGTGAAAGTCCTCTTTAGCATTCCCTCCTTTTAACTACTACAGTCTGCTGTCTGAATGTAGTTCTGGTTGTGAAGATTTCTAGACTTCATCTTTTTAGTGTTCATAATAAGGAAAAGATTTGGCATTGTACAAGAAGAGCAATGAGGAAACCAGTTGGGTTCCGTTAGAGTCAAGTAACCTGTTTTTGAAAGCTACAGACAACTATATGCAGGGACTAGAAGATTATACAGAATGTTGGTCAGTTTGCTTTCTACAGTACAGCACACAGGAGTCAGCACTAAGGATAATTTAAAGACTTACCTAATTCTTATTCACTGGCATCTTAATTGCGTTCTGCAGAGAACATAATCCTCCAGAGACATTACATATTATCTATTCTCTGGAAGAAGAAAAAACCAACCAA
>NW_009643200.1:0-602 GCF_000690535.1 Cariama cristata | reverse complement strand
TGCTGAAGTCTCCGTTTGAACACCCAGCCCACCGGGCTGACGCACGGTGGCTTTCAGAGCCTTGGAGAAATACCTACAGCACATTGCAAAGACCTGGGCAAGTCTCCTACAGAAGTCGTTTTTACACTCACATGGTTGACGTTTCATCCTGAAATCTTTGTCCCCTCACGGCTCTGCCTGAGCTCCACAGGAGCTAAATGAACGTGATTCCTTGAAGGACTGGTCCTTAGGTCTGTCAATACTGAAAGCACATTGTCTGTCTTCTGGATCAAGAACTGTATTTAGCGGCCCTGAGCACTGTTAGTATGTTTATTCCCTGTCTGTTGCCACGCTGGAAATGAATACCTGTCTTGGCTCAATAAAAATTTTCATTTAATTTAGATTTAATGAGACAGCTGCATGTTGAACGCCAAACAACTGGTTTGTTTACATAAGATTAACAAGACTGGTACTAATTACATACGTTTTATCTTTCCACATTTGCTTTATAAAAACACTAATTAAGACATTATGCACTCAGTAATGTCAAATGGCTGGTCAACCCAGGCATCTGCAGAATGGAAGTTCTACTTGCACCTTATTCTTCCTGATTTTTATTTTTT
>NW_009643199.1:0-599 GCF_000690535.1 Cariama cristata | reverse complement strand
GGGGGGGGCAAAATGAGGGCCCAGATGGCCCCGCTGTGAGTGCCTGATGGCCTGGGATTGCACGAAGGAGGTGTGTTACCTGGGACACCAGGATCCCTGTGGGTGCCCTTCCCTAACAGGAAAGCCGTGGAGTGAAGCCCACGGTGAAGTCTCCTGAAAAGGCTGCTAAGTCTCCGGTGAGAAGCGACTGCACACAGCAGCAGCTCATACAGTCATCCAGGACCCCCATACACTAGTTCTGCCCATTTTCGCCGATGCTTTCCTTCAGTCAGCCCTCTTCGTTGCTTCTCTGCACTCCTCTGCCTGCCTCAGGACTGTAAGTCTCCTCCTCTTCCATTTCTCAGCCCATCAAGTGCTATTTGTTGCCCCCATCTGTTGTACTTCTCCTCCCCAGTCCGCCTCTTTTTCTTTTTTTAGGTTTACTTTGAGCAAATGTCCTGAACTGTCTGTTCTTGTTTGCGGACTGCCCACTGAAGGGCAATCCCATCTGTTGGGGCGGATACGCAGACCCTCCCCACATCGATGGGATAATACCGTAACGCTCTATGGAGACAGAGAGGACAACATTGCACGTTTCTTGGGGACTACTGGCAGAACAT
>NW_009643198.1:0-602 GCF_000690535.1 Cariama cristata | reverse complement strand
GGACTAAGTTTTCTCTGAGACACGGAATTGAAGAAGTATGCCCGGATGCTGTGAGCAAGCTGTGCTGGTGCAGTAAGCTGTGCTGATTCACTGGAAGTCTTACCCCCTAAAGGTACCTTGCAAAAGTAACTAAAATCCATGCAAACCACTGTATGAGAAACTGTCACTCCCAATAACATGGTGAAATTCCCATTTATTCTCCTAAGTGCCTAACATCAAAGATAATCCATTTAGGTCAGCTCAAAAAGTCCTGCAGCTGTCACCAGGAGCTGGATCAGGCTCAGTGCCCAGCTGAGGAACTCGATGCAGAGGTTAGTAAGAGATAGACTTTAGCCTGTATCAGATTTGTAATTGTGAGCATAATCTTATTTTCTGACCCAAAACTAGAAGTCCACTTGCATGGAATTTCAGCAGTCTCAGAGCAAAACTATGCCCTAGCTTTCCTGTTTTGTCAGGCTGGCACTACAGTTCAGTGGTGGGCAGTGCTCCAACTGCAATGCTAGTACAGCAGGTTTAAAGGATTGCCACGCATTATTCTAATTTAACACATGCCCATGTTACTGCCTGGATAACCAGTGGAAGCAAGGAAATTCTTGTTGCTG
>NW_009643197.1:0-601 GCF_000690535.1 Cariama cristata | reverse complement strand
AAAATAATTCGTCATAGTACAAGTAATTAGTAAAAGATCAGGATGACACTATATCTTTAGGAGTCCAGCACCTTTTTGATTGAAAAATAGCAGTACTTTTTATTCAGGAGAATTTTCAGTCTCCTTTACAGCCATAGTAATTTATTCCTAATGTCATACTAGACTAAAATGCTTCTTTTCTTGCTGCTTTAATGGGCATCTTTTAAATATCACAGAGCTCAAGTTTTCTTTTATGGATTTCTTCCTTGTTAAACAGAAGTAACCTCTGTGATGGAACATGCAACTCAGAGGAATGGCATCAACACTTACACTTTGAATCATAAAGTTCACCCACCCTCATGTGTTGGGTTTCTCATTCTTGCTTCACTTTCTGATCTGATCCTTCTCTTGCCTGCTCAGGTTTCT
Organism: Cariama cristata; assembly: GCF_000690535.1. Classification (NCBI taxonomy): domain Eukaryota; kingdom Metazoa; phylum Chordata; class Aves; order Cariamiformes; family Cariamidae; genus Cariama; species Cariama cristata. The sequence goes on along the minus strand of NW_009643197.1, from coordinate 196 downwards.
TGACTCTTGATTTTAATTTCCATATCTATACTGCTAAATAAAAATGGAACTAGAGATTTTGCTCATGTGTTTAGATCCAGTGGCACATGCAGTCTGCATTCACACCACAAGGCACTTTGTCCTCAGCTTCTTTTATCAGCTGGTGCCCCTGTGGTTTAATTTTCTGGGCAGGGGCTGGGGAGGAATGCTTTTTTTT
>NW_009643196.1:0-598 GCF_000690535.1 Cariama cristata | reverse complement strand
ACTCTTCGTGCACGCGAGACGACCGCCGGGAACGAATTGTAGCCGAGTGCAATGCTGTGCGGCAGGCCCTGCAGGATCTGCTCAGCGAGTACATGAATAACGTAAGTTTGATGCTCTTATTACTGGCTTCTTTTTCAGTAGATGATTAAACCTTTGTGAGGGTTAAGTTATGACTTTAGTATTTAACAAAAAGAATAATGCATCTTTATACTGGTAGTAAAGATAGTGCTATTTAAATTGTTTAACTTTTTGATATATTGCAAATGTTTGACAGAGATTTGGTGTAGTCAGAAGCTCACAGGAATGTTTTTTTACCTGCGAAGGAACTCTGTGCTCCCCATAGCTTAAGCATTAAAGTTTCTTCTTGTGTAATAAGTAGACAACAAGTATTCCTTTTAGGTAAAATACTTTTTTATTGAAAGCTAATGGCAAACAATGTAAGTGGGAAATGGCCTAAGAATTATTTTCTTAATGAAAGTGAATACAATTAATTTTCAACATGATTTCCACTGTGTGATGTTGGTCATTGTGTTTGTTTATTAGGATGTTACCTATAGATACTCATGTGTGGTTGTCTTTTTGTTGTGTGGGTTAAACC
>NW_009643195.1:0-601 GCF_000690535.1 Cariama cristata | reverse complement strand
CACTCATCACATCTAGGGCCCATCACCCTTGGGGTTGTTAACCCTGGGTGCCCATCACTTTTTGCTTTGAAGGACTTTACGGCTGTGGTGCCCACTAAGGTGATCATAAGTAGCAACATGCAAAGAAGGCCGTCACCATCCTGGGTGGCACTCGGAGGGGTGTGGCAGTAGGATCATGTGCTCCTCCTCTCCACTCAGCACTGATGAGCCCACCCTTTGAACATTGGGTCCAAGTCCTGGGCTACCAGTACAAGACAGATGGAGTGACTGTGAGAGAGTCCAGTAAAGGGCCCCTGAGATGCTCCATGGCTGGGAGCCTCTTGGAGGGGCTGTGTGAGCCAGAACTGTTCAGCCTGGAGAAGACTTGGCTGTAGGGGGTCCCACCCAGGTGGGATCTCAGCGGTGGTAGTGACAGGACAAGAGGCGCAGGGCACAAACCTGGACACAGAGTGACTTCAGAGGACACTTTTTTACTGTGTTGGTGACTGGGGCTCCTTGGGGAGGTTCTGGGCTCTGTAACTGTGGAGGGATAAAAGGCCACCTGGATGTGGCTACGGTGGTCTCCCTGGGGCTTGCCTGAGCCCCCCAGTACCCCTTGAAG
>NW_009643194.1:0-600 GCF_000690535.1 Cariama cristata | reverse complement strand
TTACCAGTGCCGACGACCGTTACCCTCGAAGTCACTTGGCACAGCAAACTTTGGTTTCTGGGACAGCCCCTTCTCCACGCACCCTTTTGCTGACCTTTTGTCCTCCTCCTACTTCACAGCCCTGACCATCTGCTCTTTTCCTGTCTGCACCGATCCAGCTGGGTGCAAGACGAGCGGCAGTCAGCGCAGAGCCGCACGTGAAAAAACCCAACCCCACCAATGAAAGAAACCCCTCTCCTGAAGACCAGGAACAAGGACTGAACCTCAGCGTCAGAGACTTCCTCAAGGCATGCATGGGCCGCTCTCCGCAGAGGGAAGTGAGAGTCAGCGTTGAGCTGGGAAAAAGCACCTCGATAAAGCCAGGGAAGAGAAAAAGAAATGAAAAGACAGGCAAAAGTGAAATCATCGAGATGGTATTAGCTCAAGACTCCAGACAAAAGCCGTGGGCAAGAACAGGCATACGGTACTACGGGGAAGAGTGGACAGTCGGAAGGCGGGAGCTCGGGGAGCCCTCTGCCCCGCTCCTGGGCACCAGTGGTGGGGACAGGGCAGAAGAGAGCTTTGCAGAGAGCACAGCCACGTCTGTCCTTCATCCCGCAT
>NW_009643193.1:0-599 GCF_000690535.1 Cariama cristata | reverse complement strand
CAGAAAGTAACCATTTTCTGGTACTCAGAACACCACTGCAAATTAAGAGACTTAAAATCTATTTTCAGCACTAGAACCATCTTACTGTGTGACCTAGGGCAAATCACATCTTCACTTGCTGTCTCTCGAGGTAAAGATCCTTGAATGAAGAGTGCTTATGAAGACTTCAGTAATGCTGTAACTTTACCAGATGAGATTAAATAAAAGTATCTCTTTATCACTAGTTTTACATGTTACACCCACATGGATATATAATATTGTATCTAAAATAACACAGGGATTCAATGAGTGCTGGCACAAGAAGGAAAAATTCCTGTTCCTAGGATCAACCAGCACAGTCAATCAAATAACGCACATCCTTTGACTATTGGTACAGAGGACAATAAAACACTATCAAGATTCTGGAGAGTAGATTTTAACCACTAGTTCTCTTGCTCAGTGTTTTTTTACACTTGCCAACATTTTCAGGTAGGTAACCACGCAGTTACATCAAGTTTCAGCACCAGGCTGCCACTAAGTTACACTTGGCATCAGTTCTTTATGGTTTTTTTCTATAGCAAACCTGGAAAATGAGAGGAGCTTTTTCCATCACTTTCACA
>NW_009643192.1:0-600 GCF_000690535.1 Cariama cristata | reverse complement strand
GGAGGTCAATGACGCTGTAACTTGATTGCTAGTAATACCCAAATGAGGCGTCATAAAACTTGGTTGGCAACATTTGTGTGACCTGGTGCCAGAAATAAACTCGGCACCAAGGTGCTCTGCAAAGTCTCCGCAGGGGCCGTGCCCAATTAGCACAACGGTATGGACGTCTTCCCCGTGAAACGTCCTGGTTAGACAGACCAGGGGTGAGGAGCAAAGCATACGGCCACAGAGCACCCAGTGAAGCTCAGCGAGCTCCCGTGTGCTCCATCGTGCCCCCTCTTAGTGTCTGTAAGATCTGGCCCTTGGCAGTGCATTGCCCCATGCCATGGTATTTTAGTTTCTTTTTGTTCACAAAGAGCTACAGACCCCTACAGTGCTGTATAAATAATACGCATTTTAACTTGCCAAGGACAAATCAAGTGTTTTAATTTCACACTCTAACTTAAGATAAGAAAATAAACACGAGCTGCTGGGGAGTTCAGTAAACTTGCTGGTGAACTGGAGGGGTGGGGTGGAGAAGGGGCAACGGCACGTGAAAAACTTCCATTCAGTGGGAATTGGATAGGAAAACAAATAAAAAGTTACACTGCAGACAAAAAA
>NW_009643191.1:0-598 GCF_000690535.1 Cariama cristata | reverse complement strand
GGGAACAAATTTACTAGGCTATTTACAGTGCACCTGTTTACTTACTGTGGTAAGAAATATTTTGGAGAAAGGAATTTTTTCAGAGATCCACATTTTAATTCCTTGATGTTTCTCTCTGAACTTCTTTGCTGTATAGTACAGATTTTCTTCATAATCACATTTCTAATCATTTTTGATGTGGGCAGGGTGATGTCACCACATTTTTAATTGGCCTACTAAAATTTAATAGTTGTTAACTCACCTCATTTCCTGCTTCAGGGAGCCATTAGATTTAATGGAGCAGTAATCCTGACATTCTCGAGTTGGATTGGCAATCAGTTTCTTGTAATTGGATTAGCAGCATACTCTGGGTTGGAAGATCTTCTGACAATTTGCATATTAATATATACACTGCTTCACTATGATTTACATTCTGATTATTTATATTTACACAGTTGGATTCATGTTTCCTAATGAGATGCAACCCCCATTTCACTGTTTACACCAATCCAATTTTTGTTACTTGGGTGGACGGATTCTCATGAGGATTCACTGGACATAACAGACTTTGGATGCCACTCCACAGGGTCTCTTTGCAGGTTTCAACAAACTGCTGCAT
>NW_009643190.1:0-600 GCF_000690535.1 Cariama cristata | reverse complement strand
ATTGCATTTTCTTTGGCAAGCACTCACCTCTGAAGGGCTTTTATACATCAATATCCCAGCCATCCTTTATGGTTGTGGGTGTGAGAGTCACTGTAATCACCCCAGGGAGGATGCTTTTCTGATCTAACCCGAATGTCTAGAGTGATGACTTTACAGCCAGTAGACCTCTAGTCGGTAGGGTCCAGAACAGAATTAATTCACTTCTAAGGAAGATGTCTGGATAAGTCAGATAGATAGTGACTTCAAAATAACTGTTCCTTTCTTTCGTTTATAAAACAAGCTGTCTCGCATTCGTGCAGCTGTTGACACTGATGTTATCTAAAGTTACATGAAGACAATTCTACTCCATTGAAAATTAGCCCACATTCAAACCATCCAAATTACAATAATCTCTGTCAATCAAGATGGGATTTATCTTCTCCAGTACTGACACTGTAAAGCAGATACCTATACAGACCTGCCTTATTTCAGACTCTTTCTGAAGTCAGTGAAGAGAGATGGGCATGTTCAGAGGGTGATCCTAAAATAGTTGTCTAATATGGGTGAGATGAAACACCCTTGCCCTTACAAAAAGGATTAAGTCAATTAGCTAAGCAATAA
>NW_009643189.1:0-596 GCF_000690535.1 Cariama cristata | reverse complement strand
ACCCCCACTCTGCATTTTGCCTTCTGCAGCTGCCCAGGCACTGAACCCACCAGCCAGTAAGGCTCGAGAGCTGGCAAAGCAGAGGTCACCCAGATGGGTCTTGTTTGAGAGCAGAAGGTCTATAAATGAGAATGCTGTCTTATTGTTGCAGCTCAGGTGCTCCAGAACTGTTCGTTAATACTTGTCACGGGGAGATGGACAGGGTGTTCTTTTAGCAAAGTAAATCAGGGATTTTCCTTTTGACGTCATGGTGTTAAGCCTGGGATGTTTCCAGCAGTACTCAGGGAAGCGACAAATGCTCAGATGACTTGCAAACACCCTCTGAGCAGTTGGACAGACTCTTCCCGAACTGCAGTTTCTTTTGAAGGGTCCCCAAGGTTCAAGGTCCCTATTCCTTGTGCTGTTACTTCTCCTTTCGGTTCACTAGAAATGTTGGTCTCCCTTTTCTCCTGCTTATATCAGGTATGGGTCCATCAAGTCACCTGTATCTCCACTGAGAATACACACCCTCCTTGCCACTCTCTCTTGTTAATCTCTGCTTCTCCCTCTCTCCTGGACACCTTTCCATCAGTGCTTGCTTTTCTTCTCTTCTGTTT
>NW_009643188.1:0-598 GCF_000690535.1 Cariama cristata | reverse complement strand
CACTCAGACCCTCTGTCCAGAAATACCTTCTCTGCACTCATGTTACCAATGTTTCCACTCTAATTGCCCTCCTGCCTTCAGGTGATGATGTATCTACCAGTTTGCTGCAACTGTGCTTTTGTTAACTTTATTAATCCTGCTCTTCCAAAGATGGTTTGTCATATGCAGTAATGAAAATATGCAGTCCATCACCTGGGAGATGATATCTATGTTTCATTCACCACAAAATATGGATGAAATCACCATACCAATTCTCCACGATGCCAGTAAAAATGCCTTGGTGCTACACTCCCTAACTCAGAGAACTGTCTTTTTCTTTCATATTAATGCTAATGGTTTCTCTCTTAGGGATAAACACCTTCGTAATTTTCTCCTAAATGCAGGCACTGAAGCAATCTTCATTGTTAACTACCTCTAAAACCCCCAAATGCATTTGGTTTATTGTGCACCATATAATACTTTTTCCCCTGCCTCATTGCTATGCAAGAAAGAATAAAGCCAATTTTCACCTTTTATCACAAATGCATCATAAATGGTGAAGGGAAAGAATTAATAGCTCAGTAATTACATTTTAGTAAACAGCAGAGGAAAAAAAAAA
>NW_009643187.1:0-597 GCF_000690535.1 Cariama cristata | reverse complement strand
GGGAGGAATTCAGTGGGGAAGATCACCCACTAAAAAGCTTTAATGAAATGACCGAAGACAACAACAACTATTTCAGTCAGATTTCCTAGTGTAGAAAAATTTGCAGAAAATACAACATAGTAGAATGTTCTCTGGGTGATCCACTGCAGGAAAGCGATGAAGCAGAAACTGGTATGCCTTGGAGCAGTAGGGTTATAAATCTTTTTAAAAAAAGGCAATAAGCTGAGCTATTTCGTATAGGAAAATGGGCAGCTGTCCAAATTAGGAATAGGTAGATGCAAATTACCTGCGCTTACCTTTGATTTCACCACTGGAAAAGCTGTCTTGGAATATTTAGTTTTAGGATATTGTTATCAGAGTATATTGCAGGAAATCTGAATGTCACAAAGATGTATTTTAAAATCAATATAAAGACAGAAAATGTTATGAAATTTGAGAAATCATTTCAGGACTTAGCTATAAAACTCTGATTGCTCTAGCTTTGCTAGTTGTATATTCTAATGACAATGGATGCTGGCCTTCATTTGGACAGGGCAGGGAGGGGCTAAGTGATAGATAACCACTTATTAACCACAAGTCTGGTTTGTAAAAGGAACC
>NW_009643186.1:0-596 GCF_000690535.1 Cariama cristata | reverse complement strand
AACACGTCCCCAGACCTGCTGGGGGACCACACAAACCTGCTGTCGTTGGACACCTGCCAGCTGTTGCCCAGGCTGGTGGAGTCTGGCTCCAGCACCCCCTCCGGGTTCAGGAAGTCATCTGCTGCCATCCCGTTGTAGTTCCCACACATGCCACAAACCTTCTGCCCAAAGGTGCTCGGAAGCGTCACCTCCACCCGATGGTTCCCATCAAACTTCACTCTCAAGCCAAAGTCTGCCGTGACCACGGTGTAGAACCCGCTGGATGAGACCTGCACACCCGCGGATGGGCTGCAGGGCAGGACCTCTGCCACTCCGTTGACCTGGAAGGACAGAAACCAAGACAGGGTTGGAGCAACCCATCAGGCACAGCTCTCCCCTCTCGCAGAGCCCCACCGCCTCTCCCCCTCGTGCTTACCGTCACCACTCCACCCTTCCCCAGCCTTATCCGCTGGCCAGCCACATCGACATCCACGTATCGGACGTAGGACACGCGAGTGTTGCCTCCCCTGTGTTCATTGGCCGCTTCCACGTTGAAGTAGGGCAGCGAGCTGTTGCTCTCGCACAGCTTGGAGAGGGTGTAGGTGCAGGTGCCCATG
>NW_009643185.1:0-599 GCF_000690535.1 Cariama cristata | reverse complement strand
AACAAAATTACTTTTACAATTTGTGCGCTATCTCAACATTGAAAGCATCCAGGAATGGCATTCCTTGATTTTTATCTCCTTTCTGCCATGGAAAGGAGCAAACTGCCAAAACTTCTCTCCCAATAAAGAATACTTTTCTGCATTTCTGTGTGAGTATAGCTATATGGAGACAGTGTAAATTAAAGAATGTTTTAAAACTAGAAGTACATTATTCTAGACTGATGGAGCAGATATTAATTAGGTCTTGCTTAACTTCCCCTTTTAGTCAAGTAACTGGTAGGCCGAAAGCCTGCCTACACTTAACCTTAATACATTACAGCTGTAGAAATTAAATGTTTTGAATAGTTCTGAGTTAAGAGATTTGTAAGAACAAGGCTGGTAGCTGCAACTACTTCTTCATTCTCCCTAGCCTACCTACGTTAGGTAAGTTCAAAGTTGACCTCATATTTGAATAATTTGCCCATGGACTTGGTTCCGTATGCAAAGATTTCTCCCAGAATTGTATTATTTTGGCCTGGTCTCTTTTCCTCACATAGTTGTAGGACAGTTTTTTATGTCTTTTCTAACTAAGCCAAGCATCTGGAACTGCTTGCTCTCTG
>NW_009643184.1:0-598 GCF_000690535.1 Cariama cristata | reverse complement strand
CAACCCAAACTTTTTAACTCTATGCTGTCACATCATGACTAAATTCAGATTTTACTGGCTACCAAATGTTTGAGGCATCTTCCATCCAAAGTCAGAACTATCATTACACAGTTTGTGATTAATACACTGGTATACACCAATTTCTGATCTCAAGTTGGATAGGGTGGCCGGGGGGGACGACACGAGACACAAAACCCACAAAAGTGCATGTGTGCACTGAAAAATTCAGCAAAAACACTATGAAATGACAACCAACCAAAAACACGCTGCAAGACCAAGCACAGAAATTGTCCATAGTCTAACAGAAGTTTATACATGTTTTACACATAGACCAGAGACAACCTACAACTCCTCACAAGCAGTTGCTCCCTTCATGGAGCCAAAAAATCTTGGTTTTAGGGGGTTCCAATCCATAGACTTTCTCCAGGGAAGAAGAGTTTGAGATCCACAAGTTACCAACACACTAGGTACATGCTTCTCATAACCAGTGACTGCAAGTTTCATTTCTGTTTTGGTTTTTTTTGCCCCACCTGTTGCCATGTAGCAGTAGTGTCACTTCAGCTCTGGAACACCAAGGGCCAAGTCAGACATTGCTCAG
>NW_009643183.1:0-598 GCF_000690535.1 Cariama cristata | reverse complement strand
GGTTGGCTGGCATGGATATTTCCAAGATGAAGTCATCAAGCACCCTCCACCGACAGTGAGGCATCACCAAGAGGTTTGGGAAAGGCACTAGACAACAAAATAATGCCGTGGGCACCTTACTGCACACATCACAATTTTACACTGATTTTTGTTACCACGTGGCTCAGACTGGGATGGATACCTTTCAGACTTACAGAAGAAACCACCCCCACCATCTCACCTACTAAACTACAGCTTCAAACCTTGGCTCCGCACAGGGATCTCAAGCACTTTTTCCCTGAAGTGAAACAGGGAATGGAGGGGGGAAAAGTGTCCATTCCTACAAATCTCTGGATGAGGAACTTTGAATAAAGCCATGTCATAACCAAAAGCTAAAACCAAAGAAGAGGCCCAAAGATCATAACCTCTTTGTGTGCACGCTTATACCTTCTACATACTATATAATATTACATACTATACTATGTAATTAATATTACTGTGTACTAATATACTATATAGTTAGTATGTAGAAGCTATAAGCATGTATACGATGTTATGTTCTTAGAGGCTTATTGAAAATAGTGACATAGCTAGGTTTTGAAGAGTAAGGCAACAAAGC
>NW_009643182.1:0-596 GCF_000690535.1 Cariama cristata | reverse complement strand
ACAATGCTAACTAGAGGCAGTGAAAGGTGTGTATTTCATATGGAAATCACTAGCAATAATTTTCCACAATTACACTTGGTTGCTGGCATCATTATTTTCATTAAAAAATGGGTTTAGTAGGAGAACATTAAGAAAAAATTGTCTGTATTAGTAAGACTTATTTTTAATCAAACAATTTTGTTGCTTTTGTCAAGCTATGGAAGTTCGTATGTTAACATTTTATATCAATGTACAAAAACTCTGAATATCCCTACCCCTGCTCAGATGCTGTATGCCCACGACCTGTGGATGGCTTTTAGATGTACATATGCCAGGATAAGAGATCTTTGCAGGAAAATAAACAGCATTTAAACATCTAGTATTTCCTAAAGACAACTGCCGCTGCTAAAAATGGTCACATTGCTAATGATTGGAAGTATTTCTTATATAAACTTTTATGAAGAGTAATTGCTTTCAATCACATTCTCTTGTAGCAATAACCGCTAAGTAGGTGGGTTTGTTCTGTTCTTTTAAACCCAGGAACCCACACCTACATTTTTTATTGAAAAAATTGGTCCAGATTAAATTTTCCCAATTTCAAAGGTAATGTAACACCG
>NW_009643181.1:0-597 GCF_000690535.1 Cariama cristata | reverse complement strand
TAAAATATAGTTATTATGTCAGTTCAGCATATACTTTTTATACCAGAGCAGAAAGTGAAAAGTAAAAATTAGAAGGAAGTTACAGAAGTGATATTGAAATTTAAATCTTTTGTCAAATTAAATTATTTCTGTAATCTTTTCCATAAATCATTATTCTATAAACGGCATAATTTTGAAGAATATAGTATTTATTTCCATAAAATCTAAAAAAAGAGAAAAAATATTTACTTACTTAAGTGCTGCCAATGTCCCCTGTAATAGTTCGGTAAAAAGTGACAGCTGGGCTTTAGTGATTTACAATGGTTAATTACAATCATATTTTTCTACAGGTACATTTTATTTTTGCTCTTTTAATAGGATAAACTGGTTTGGAATAACAACTATTTGCACTAAATAAACCATAAATTTCTTTCATTTCAGTTCTATTTACTACAAATTTCTGCTTGTCTAGAAATTTGCATAAAAATAATCTGTACTCGGTTATGTGAAACATATATTTTTTAAAAATACATTTAGTGCAGTCATGGGATACCAGTCCAGGGAAACAAAGAGGAAAAAAGAGTTCAGGAGAATAAAACTATATTGGGAAAAAGAATA
>NW_009643180.1:0-598 GCF_000690535.1 Cariama cristata | reverse complement strand
TTTTTTACTGCCTTGGGACACCCTTCTCCATCCATGGGTAGGTGGTCCAGCGGGCAGAAGCCCTGGGTGATGCCCCCGTGGGTGGGCTGTGCCCGACAGGACCATGTGGGAGTGTGGATAGAGAGCAATGCCGTGACAGGAGTATCCTTGGTCCCCTGGAGACCCCGTCAGCACCACGTGGGACTGAGTAGCCCACTCAGACGGCACACCAGGAGAGGCTAACCCACAGCCTTCTCTAAGCAGTGAAGAGGGCCAAAGTCCTGCTCCCCAAAGGGGATCAGAGCCTTCTACTTAATTTAGTGGCAGAAGCAAGGCTATCCTGCCTGTTCTCAACAGAAGTAATGGAGAATGGGAAAGTGGCTGAGCTCCATGTTCTACTCCCTCTTATTCTTTAACTGAGAGACACGCAAGATACACTTTCTCTGAAAAACAAATTGCAGTAGTACTGCCACAGTGAAACACGGCTTGTTTTTTAGAATCTTCCTCCTTCCTGTATTCATAAGTTCTCAAATTTTAACCTGCAACCCAAAGAATCACCTTTGCTTTTTAAACTTAATCGTAATGCAAATGGGTAATTGGCACAGTACTTGAAGTAGCA
>NW_009643179.1:0-597 GCF_000690535.1 Cariama cristata | reverse complement strand
AAACAACCAGTAGATGTCTGAATAATGAAAGTTATTGGGGTATCTGGAAGGAAAAGTAATTTTAGGATAACTTCACGTGTTCAATGCATTTGCTGCTTGATGTTTTATTTCTATATCAAATCTCCATTTTCATAACGTTTTACCCTGTGGCAAAGCATGGGGAAAATTTGTCCTGTGAATCTGAATACCCTCAGTTCACAAGTTCCTGAACATTTGTTGCTAGGAGTATCAAAGTCTGAGCCAAGCTGAAGGGCAGCCCATTTTTGTAATGGTCAGAGCAAACCCCTTGATCTCAAACATCTTGGCTCATCCAAGATCCAAACCCAGCTTCACAGCTTTAGCCCATCTCTCATAGTGACATCTAACATTCTGCTTCTATCCAGAGGGTGCTACCAAGAAACCACTTGTAATGCCATTAATCCCAAGATGTGTTTTTAATTTTAACAGAAGCTTAGTGTTGCCAGACATAAATAGGAGATATCAGAAGGAATTTTTTGCTAGACTTCATTGTGTTTTTGCTGGAGCCGTCTTTGAGGCTCAGCTCCTCATCTCGGCTCCGGGCAGAGGTTGCACGACTGGATCGTAGCAAAGAAGGGA
>NW_009643178.1:0-597 GCF_000690535.1 Cariama cristata | reverse complement strand
TCCTGTAAGACTGTAGGTGGGCTGTGCTGGCTGAGGTGACGGTGATGTCACATTCTTGTCTTACGTCAACCCGCTGACGCAGCAGCACCTGGTTACAAGTCAGGGTACGAGGTGTGTGCCCCTGTGGGAGTGGGGTGCTTTCGCGGACAGACTGCTAGGCAGAGATGGTGCAGAAGAAGGAAGCACCGTATCCCCCAAGTATCCCATGTGTTTGCTTGTAAGGATGCACTTATCTAGTTGCTTCTTTTATTCTTTCTTTTATTTAGGAGCGATACAGAGCCAAGGACTTGGAAGAGTTGCAAAGACAAGTGATGTTGATTTTAGTGTTGGTCCTTTAGTTCGGGCATCCGAAGGAAAATGTTGATATCCAGGGTCTTTTTGGTAGTCTTTGTCTTGCTGCGCTTACTGTTTTGAACTTTCTGTTCAGGAGGAATTCAGGAGTAACTTGTGAGTGTTGTGGAAGTATATACTACGTACAGATGTTTAATCAAATCCTGCAAGGCAGGAGCACCAGGTGCTGCTGCGGCGAGCTGTGAAACGCGCAGCCACCGCCTCTGCCAACCCTGTGCTTTTGGCCAGAGACTGGCGAGGGAAGCG
>NW_009643177.1:0-595 GCF_000690535.1 Cariama cristata | reverse complement strand
TGAACTGTCAGTAAACTGACCAGAAGCAAACCGAATGATCTTGTCTAGTGAAATCGTGTGTTCCTGAACAACTTTACTCTCTGCACTCCAGCGATGCCAAGCCTTTCAGCTGAGATGACCCCTTAGTTTCTCCCAGTTGTAAAAGACAGCCCAGCATCACAGCTAGGCAGATGCCTGGACAGGACTGCATGCAGTCATTACAGTTGGCCTGTACGTATACAGATACAAACTGCATTGCCCATAGCAGGCCCAATGCTTCCTGGAGGCTTTATGCTCCTTACTCGTGAGTACACACATTGCTTATGCACAAGTAAATCTCTACAGTTTTGCAAACTGCCCACAGGAAAGACTTGTGAGCAGAAAACTGTGCTGACGGGCCACATGTTTGCAAGAGAAATACCAGTGCTTAGGGGGGAAACTTTCAGATTATTGCCCAGACTACTAGATTTGATCAGAATAATGTTTTTCCAGGTTTTTCAAACACAGGGAATCAGAGAACTTTTGGGTATAATTCGTAAGCAAATACCAAAAACTCTTGTACTTTTCCAACTAGATTGTCCTTTGATCATCTTGAAATGTTTGAATAGGTTCACTC
>NW_009643176.1:0-595 GCF_000690535.1 Cariama cristata | reverse complement strand
TGAAAGGTCTTCTCTGCTTGCCTTTACCCTAAATTAATTTTAAGTGTTAAACCAGTCTCAAGATTTTGCCCAAGCCTTCATTGAGCACACACTTAAAATCTTCGTGGTGTGGCTCCACTGCCACATAGCATTGGGCATCACTACATTTCCAATTTGCATTTTGAGGTATTATCAAAAGTTAAGGCCAACTGAAAGCTGGCACAAACCCCCAGCCAAACCTGCAGCCAAATTTTGCTCACTTACTAAAAATGAATTGAAATTTTCAATTCCTGAGATCGTATGATGTTTCAACAAAAATTTGCTTTTTTGAGGTAAGGTGGTGTTTGCTTGGGTTAATTAGAGGGGTTACCCTTATGAATTCTGAAGGAATAACTGCAATTTACTTGCCTGGGGAAGGTGTGATAAAGTCAAGTCTCTCTCATGTTAGAGTTGACTACGCAGTTGGACACTGGAGACTGGGTCTTTGGGAGACTGAGTCCGATTATGTCCCTGGCTGAGCAGTGTGGTAAGAAACTGTTAATGTCTCCTTGCACTGTGCTTTAGCTCCAATGTGAGCAGAGCAGGAATTTCACTGTATTGGGTCTGGCTGAGACGG
>NW_009643175.1:0-595 GCF_000690535.1 Cariama cristata | reverse complement strand
ACACTATTCCTGATACAAGCCAGGATGCTTGTATCACACCCTTGTATCATGCTTGATGTTTCACACACCCTTGTCTGTCTGAGGATCACAAAGCATTTCATGCTTTCTTTTGAGATGAGAGACGGACCATGAAAGGATCATGGGCCTTGGACTTAAATTCACTATATCTGGGATTAAAGGTGGACATATTCCCAGGCTCCATTTTTCTTCAGGCCGCTATGAGCAGCTCACCATTGTATTCCAGCGGCTGTACTGAATCTTACATTGCATTGTCTGCCTAGCCAAGATATTAGCTCTGGTCTTCAAAGCTCTCTCAGAGTCAATTATGACCAAGTCTGCATTTTCATCACAGCCCACTTGCTCCTTTGGGAAAATGCATTTGACTAAGTCCATGATGAAGTAAGGGAAACTGGAGATGAAATGGAGATAAATGTCAAGGAGGTTTGGCTACTGAATAAGTTTGCAGAAGAAATACACTACTCCAAAGTGGATACATTTAGGACACACAGCAATGCTCCCTTTCTTAAGAAGCTTTTCCACTATAACAGAAAAGAGGCTTACTATTATGAAGTATGATTAACACAAACAAAAAAAA
>NW_009643174.1:0-595 GCF_000690535.1 Cariama cristata | reverse complement strand
ATGTGCTGAATCTCAAGATGTTTTCAGTCTCCTCTGACCTGGGGCACAAGAACCTCAGTGCATTTCCCAACCAAGGTCTCATTGGTGTGATACAATTAGATTATTGAAGAATGGAGTTGAAAAAAGGTGCATATTGGTACAAATTGCTTTAGACTGAAATTTCATAAGCCTGCCTTTGTGTCATTTGCTGTTCAACAGACCTGATAAGGAAACCCAACGTATTATATTGTTGCTATAGTTAAACATTTTAAATAGTTACATGTATAAGAATATTCCCTTTTTTATATTGCTTCAAGAAAGAATTTAACACTTCTATTTTTCAACTTCCTTCTCTGATGTGTGGGTTTTTTCCTTGCATTTTATTGGTGTACCATTTTAAGAATATAAACTGCGTAAACTGGCTGCTTTTTCTTGCATATGGAGCTTTTATTAGAAGAAGTTCATGAGTGGATTTTATTAGAATTGAAATCAGCAAAGCTTATGACATATTAAACTATGCTCAAACTACATCTTTTTGTCATAAAACACTAATGTCTTTCTGAACTGTACTTTTCTCAACAGACTATTTAGAAAATAAAGGTGCAACTTAATTTTA
>NW_009643173.1:0-593 GCF_000690535.1 Cariama cristata | reverse complement strand
GTAATAAATGTGTTTCTTTAATAGGAATTAAAAATCTTAAACTATCTTGCCTGTTAATATTAAACTCTTGAGAAGAAAGAATATTGTCCAAAGCCAACAATACAGAGGAGTTGTGTCAAATTAATCTAAAACTTCTCAATGCCCTTTGGAAACTTATATATGGGAGATATTTCCGGCAACTCAAGACAGCCTGAACCAAAAGACACTGACATAATAAATACTGTTTTCTGCTTAACTACCAATGCGGCCTATCATTACATATCCTTGCCTGTGTGTTACCAAGGCTTTCTTTGTTTGGCACCTGCTCTGCTCTTGACTTTCTGAGGACCTCCCACAACCTATTTCAAATATTCTGTCTGGCTTCTGGTAAGACCTCTGCAGGTTGTGATAAAGCTTTATTAGTTTCATTAGACTTTCATTACAGAATAAACAGAATCACACTAACGAATGCTCTCGTTCTTGCTGTATAAATCTTGCATTATAGCTGCTTGTTTCTGAGCAGTGAGTAGCTGAATGTTCTGCAAGTGCAAGAGGTCAATAAATCTTTGCTGGGCAAAGGCCTGTCAGGCTTTTATTTATTTCCAGACAATCCT
>NW_009643172.1:0-597 GCF_000690535.1 Cariama cristata | reverse complement strand
CTAATGTTGTATGTCTACATCTAAGCAAAATGTCTATGCTTCTGTAATAAGGACAGGTAATGAAGATCTAGTCAATACGGTCAGTGGAATAAAGACCACAGTTCAGCTTATCTTTCAGTAGACATGCTGGTTACAATTGATTAACAGTATGGCACTGTAATTAAACAAGCTTGTCGTCTCTGGTTAACGCTTATGTCAAATCTAATACAGACAAAACAGTGTGAGTGCAACAGGATTGCCCTGTAAAAGCTACTGTCTGTCATACAAAATCAGTTTTTAAATGACTGAATATTTACTGTTTTCCATTTAACTAATGTAGGTTATGAAAAAAGCAGATTTCATCCACTAATTAACAAACAAATTGACATATTTGAATTGCCGTCATATTCTTTTCTATAGGGCAATCATTCTTTCCCTCCTGGTCACCCACTGATACTCACTTCCTGACCTATCGTTGAGTATCATCGCTGCCAATCCATCCCACGTTGTCATATTTCTCCTACACAGGAAATCCTGAAGACGTCATTTTATACTTGAGATCTCTAAAAAGGTGCACATTTGGAGCTATTTCAAAATTTTCATTGATTTTCAATTAAA
>NW_009643171.1:0-596 GCF_000690535.1 Cariama cristata | reverse complement strand
TACACTCCATCTTCATGAAATTGGTCTATCTTGGTTTAGACTTGATTCTCTGGAAACAGTCCTGATTTTTCAGGAAACTGCAGGCATTGATAAAGGGATAATACTTGACAAAAGGCTGGGTACAGATTATTTTTATGAGAAATAGTTGTAGTCAGACATTCATGAGTACGTGTATACATATTCTGAGAGTTGTGCATAAAGATATGGTGCAGCATTCTATTTTCACTTACTACTTCTCTCAGTTCTTTCAAACTTTCATGATTTATTAAGCTCATTCCTACCTCAAATTCAGCAGTGGCAAGAAAATTTTTTTCTGTTAACAGACTAGGAGGGATTGCAGAAACCTGTTGAATGTGTGCTTTTAGCCTGAACTTAAGGGCAAGGCTAATTACAGTTGTATACATAATTGTTTACATTTGCTTAGTTTTTAAGGAATAACTAAGCTATATGGAAATGTTTAAAAATATGTAACAGTATTTTCAATAACATATTTCAGCTTTATGATAATGACGCTGAATCATCGATGTGGTGAACTACCCTGGTGCTATTTGCCTCAGCTACAAATAGAGGTAGAGCTAAGTGTGGGGATTGTAAAA
>NW_009643170.1:0-596 GCF_000690535.1 Cariama cristata | reverse complement strand
CTTCTGTATATTTTAGTGCTTTGTGGTTCAGTGTTGCTTGTGAGGTGCACACATTATTATGCAGGGCAGGTGCCTTTAAAAATGAATTGTAGCATCATTATTGCATGACTGCCTATTTCTAAAGGTAGAGAGAAGTTGCTTTTTTTTAAAGCCTTGCTGTTTGTGAGGAGAGGATTTGAAAAAAGCCCACTTCAGTTAATTATTTGCAGCCTGAAAAATAATGTAGCCTTACAATTGCTCTCTAAGCTTTGTACCACTCCCAGGCGTTGAACGTAAGCTACTTGCAGCTCATTCTTTGACAGAGGTACCAATTCTAAGTTACAGCATTATTGCCTTGTGTACCATTATTTTAATATATTTATGGCTAAATATTGTTCTTTCTTCAAAGCAATAGAATGACAAATCAGTCAAATCTGATCCCTCTGGGATAAGACAAATAATTGGATGATTTGTTCTTCACACTTTATTCAATCATTATACTTTTATCTTTTTTATGATTATTGCTGACTTAGGACAGGTTATGAGAGTTTAAAATTGTCTCAGCACTAACAGGTACTGAGGAATGTAGGAATATGGAGTGTTCAAAAAAAAAAAAA
>NW_009643169.1:0-594 GCF_000690535.1 Cariama cristata | reverse complement strand
AGTATCTCTACAGGCAACAAGTTGGAACAAAGTCTAACATTCAACAGTATGTCAGTACTACAAGGGCATGATGTACTGTGTCAAATGTAAGTTCAAATAAAGCATCTTCCAGAGGATCATTACCCTTCAGCTACACTTACTAGCAGACATTCAGTTATGCAGTATTTAATTATGTGAATAATAGGGTTAAAGTAACTGAATAAATAAGGAATAACCCTATGTAGCACAGTTAACTATTACACAGTCAGTAGGTTGTTGGACTCTAGATTAGGTTTCCTCTCTTCTCTATCATAGTGAGTCATCCAAGTAAAGTGTGACAGAAACTGTCAGTACCCCCATACCTAAGCTAGTAATGAAATTAACTCCAACTGTAAGTTCAGAAAAGGCTACACATACTGTATTCTTAATATAAACCACTGTGCTTGATTTCACATGACTTACTGCCAAGTTCCAAGCTTTTTATACATTTGTAAACAGGTATTTACAAAACTGAACTGCTTCAGGTCAAATAATGCCAAAACTGAATTTCCTGAGGAGTGTTTCTGACAGTTGGTCACCAGTACTCAAACGCTATGTATTGAAAACGTTCAGCAG
>NW_009643168.1:0-594 GCF_000690535.1 Cariama cristata | reverse complement strand
TTTTGGGTGACGACGAGAAAGCGGAGGGCGCTGAAATGGGGTTGCCCGTGAGCGGGCGCTTTGGCCGGCAAAGCGTGGGGCGATTCCAGCACCGTACTGGGATTCACCATTTTTTCCACCAACATCAACCAAGCGTCTAAAAATTCCCCGGTGCCGTCGGGTAAATCGGGGTGCTCCAAGCCCTCCGCTACCGGGACTTTACCCCCCATCGATAACGCCCAATTAAAAGTCCTAGAACATAAAAATTGAGGGGAAGGGGTGTTAAATGGGGGGGTGTCCCCCATTTTTGAGCCTTTAAGGGTGGGATTTGAGGGAGACTTACTCGAAGAGGGCGTTGTGGCCGCCGGAGCAGAGGAATTTCTGGAGCATGAGGTGGTAGGGGAACTTGCGCTCGTCGAAAAGCATGGGGGAGGTGAAGCCCACCGAGCAGATGAAGAAAGTCAGGCTGGGGAGACAACAAAATACGGGATGAGAGGAAAAAAGAAAACAGGACAAAAAAGAAAATGTGGAAAAGATTAAAAACGAAATATTGAGAAACAAAAGAAATCCAACGGAAAAGAAAGAATAAAAAAAGGGATAAAAAACAAAGTCGAC
>NW_009643167.1:0-595 GCF_000690535.1 Cariama cristata | reverse complement strand
ATGGCTATGTGAATCCAGACAAGGTATTTATTCTCACTGTACTTACCTTCCCGTTCACTCTTGCTTCTCTTGTCTGTTCAGACATAGCCTTTTCACAGCAAGGGCTCTGTGTATACTTCTGATTAAAGCTAACATCAAGTCTACCTCAAGATTAGTCCATAGATCACAGGTGTCATAATCTCCTGCAACTCAAGCCCTACCAGCTGTCTACCTCATCCTAGCATCTCTGCTGACTTGCAAATTACCAAGAGGAAATGCATGCAAGCCTCAAGTCCTGTTGTCTGTTCCTCTGCTTAACAGGAAAAGAGGTCCAACACAGACTGCTATGGTGCAACACACAAAAAACCCCACCCAAAACCCAGTTTATGGCCAGACTAGCACCACTCGGGGCACACTGTTTAGTCTCATTAAGGACAATGTCAGTGTGGACAAACCTTACATGCTTGTCGTACACCCTACAGAAAGAAGTCCCAGTTTCTGCAATTCAACAACCTAAGGCAAGAATCAGGGTCACACTCAGAAGGAAAGTGGTGAGGTTTTTTTGGATATGGATTAACTGAAAACATAAAAGCTGCTTGTCCTCCTTCTTTAAATG
>NW_009643166.1:0-595 GCF_000690535.1 Cariama cristata | reverse complement strand
GTCAGCCACGTTCGGCATCAAAGAGGCCGGAGTCACGCTGGCCCCCCCGGTCCCCTTCGCACGCCCCGGTTCACACGTGCCGGCACGCTTTCGCACCCGGGCTCTGAACCTCTCCCCCCCACCCCACCCTGACACGCGGCGTGATGGTTCGTGGGTGTGCACACGCGTGTGTGTCCTTCCCTGGCATGTGTGCACACCTTTTCCCTGTGCATGCGTGTACCTTCCCCTTGTGCGTGCACACACATTCCCCTCTGGCATGCATGCACACGTGTGCATGCCCATCCCTGGTATCTATGCACACATATGCATGTCCTTTGCCTGTGTGCATGCACACGTGTATGCCGTTCCCTTGCATGCGTGTGTGTGCCCTTACCCTGTGTGCATGCACACACATGTGCACCTCCTTCTCTGGCACGTGTGCACACATATGTACACCCTTCCCCAGCATGCATGCGCATACGTGTGTGCCCTTACCCGATGTGCATGCACACACGTGTATACATCCTCCTCTAGCATGTGTGTACACATATGTACACCCTTCCCTGGCATGCACGCACACACAGGTGTACCCCTCTCCCTTATGCACACACACACA
>NW_009643165.1:0-594 GCF_000690535.1 Cariama cristata | reverse complement strand
GCTTTCTTAGCTAGGGACATCATATGCTGGGTGCGAGTGACTGGGGCAGAGAAGAGGACAGCAACCATCGTTGCTCACCATAGCCAAGAAGCTCTACTCTGAGAAAGGAGATGGCAAGGGAGAGTGTTTAGGTATTACCTGAAGGCTGATGTCCTGGAGGATTTCCCTTTCACACACTCGTGCCCACCGGTTCAATTACTTCCAGCAATCCCTGTCGCTGTTCTCCTCTGATTCCTGGCAAACCAAGTACGAGGACTGACAAGGAGAGCAAGGTTGAGCAAAGTTTGTACCAAATGGAGCCACGTGTCTTGGGGACCCTTGCCACACGGGCCTGATCCTGCCTGTCCCTCTGTCCTGACACCAACTGAGAACAAACTGGGGAGACCAGCTGGAGTTTCAGGCACATGATTGGACAGGGAGATTCCTAGGGGGGTGGGAAAGCCAGAACACAAGGTGACAACTGATGCAGGATGGAGATGTGAGGGTGGTGGGCAAAGAAGGACCCACCCAAAGCAATGGTGCAAGGACTTGGCGTGGCTGTAGCAGAACTCCAGGAGTGCCTGTGTGAGGAGAAGTATGCACAATGGTCTGCCT
>NW_009643164.1:0-592 GCF_000690535.1 Cariama cristata | reverse complement strand
GAAATCCCAGGCAACCAATCAGAGGAAACTTCACCTCAGGGGAAGGGTGGGTGCTGTTCCTGGACGGCCTGACCACCCAGGAGTCCAATCCAAGGCAGCATCACCTCATACTGCGAGACTGACGGCCCTCCCGACCCATGGCGGCAAATACTGACGTGAGAAAGCGGTGGGCCATCCCAGTGGCCAGGCCAAGCTTCGACATGGTGCACGTGGGGCCTGCCCCTAGGGTGAGCAGCCCTTGGCCCATGCCCAGGGCCCCATTTCTACCCTCCCCTCTCTGGGAATACAGGCTGATGACAAGCAGCCAGGCCCTCTGAGTAGGGGAGGTGAGAATGGCAAGGCAGCCCGTTTCCAGATCTTTCTGCATAGCAGTTGAGAGTTGATTCTGTTATAGTGAAGACGCTTTGCTGTTTTCTACTTGAACCTAGACTATGGGACTGAAGTAACCCAGTCTGTGTAAGTTGGATGAGGGTTTTTTTGAGAAATAAGCTAAGCTGATCTTTGAATTTCATGTGGATACAGTTTAGGTATAAATAGAGAACTTTACATTGTTTAATAGCTACTTAATCTACAAACGCTCATTTCAGCTCAA
>NW_009643163.1:0-593 GCF_000690535.1 Cariama cristata | reverse complement strand
AGCAGCCCTCGTACTCACCTGTGTGGAAAGCCTCTCCTCACCATCTGGCAAATGAACTTCAAACTGCTACTCATTACCCTTTGAGTCTCCTGATCCAAGTAGTTTTCCATCCATCTGGTAGTCTATGCATCTAGTTCATGTCTCTTTAGCTTGGCTACAAAGATACAGTAAGAGACCATGTCGAAGGCCATGAAAAAGTCAAGGTAGATAGCATCCCCTGTCCACCAAGCCAGTCAGCAGAGGCAATCAGGCTGGTCAGGCATGATTTTCCCTTTGTAAATCCATTGTGGTTGTTCCCATTTATCTTCTTATCATTCGTGTGCCTACGCATGACTTCCACATGTGGATTTTCTCCACAATCTTTCAGGAGACTGAAGTGAGATTGACCAGCCCTCTAACATCTCAAATCCTCTTTCACACTGTTCTTGAAGAGTGATGTGACACTTGCCATTCTCTAGTCACGAGGCACCTCTCCAGGTCACCCAGTTTTTGAAAAGTGACTTTGGCCAACCTCCCTTATCGACATCAGATGTATCTCATGTGGTCTCATGAACTGCTGTATAACCAATCTATTTGCTCAATTGACCCTCAAC
>NW_009643162.1:0-593 GCF_000690535.1 Cariama cristata | reverse complement strand
AAGATCATCAAGTCCAACCGTAAAAAAAATTTACATTTCATGGGAATCATGGGAGAAGGTCTATTGTCAGATTTAGTTCTCCTAGGTTTGTTTCAAGTAGAATGACAATTTTCTGGATAGCAGCACATTTCTGAAGGTCCCAGCACCTCAATTCTGACTGGTATTGTGGATTGCCTACATGGTCTTTGCCAGGCAATGTAAACCTGGTTACCCAAAAATATCTGGAATCTGAATTTAGAGGCTTTCTGTCTTTGAAGATGTGGGTCACAGCGTCTCGGTTTCCTCTCAACTGGACATGAAGAGGCTTATCCAACTATTTTTAAAACTGAACACTTCAAAACTTAACAGGAACTGCCCGAGTCCTGAAGCCCGGTCACTGCCTACTTCACAAAGCCAACCCCATACAACCCCTCACAACCAGAGAGGTGTCCTTCTGCCGTCCCGGCATTTCCTAATGAGAGGCTATTCCAGAGTTTCACTGTTGTGGTGATTTGTTCATGACCAATCTACCCCAAGTGTCCTTTTGTCTTTTAACCTAATAGCTATTCTCTTCCTGAGATTGGTCTCAGCAGTCATGTACAGATTGCCTTCCT
>NW_009643161.1:0-591 GCF_000690535.1 Cariama cristata | reverse complement strand
CTTTTTTTTTCTTTATGTTGTCGTTTATCCTCCTACAAAATCCAATTTTCTTATGAAAAAAATTTTCAAATTCCAGGCACATTGAAAACTGACATTGTTACTTTTCAGGTTCATTATCTTTGTTAAAATAATCTCTGTCCACTTATATGACACTGAGAGCATTTTTTAATTTACTTCTAGAAGTTGAACTCTCTTTCCCATATCTTTAGTGTGACCATTCAAAACCAGCTAAGCCCTCTCTTTGTCTTTTAACTTACTAATTTTCTATTTGTTTCTGAGGCTGCTAAAATGTTCTTTAATACAAATGTTCTGGTTTTTTATGGCACATGCCAAAGTAAGGGACCCGAATGGAAGCAGAATAATGAGTCAGTGTTGGTTTGGCTCTGCTGAACACGGAGCTGCTCTGTGTTCAGCGCTCTCAGCCCTGACCACAAAGCTTCTATCCTCGTCATGAATGATGTATTATTGGTACTGTTAAAGAAATATGGACAAAGACTGTGATATGTGTTCCCCTACTTTGATATCAAGCAGAATAATTTTGTATGGTTTTTTATGACCACGTATGGATGGCCCATATAATTTTAGCCATGA
>NW_009643160.1:0-590 GCF_000690535.1 Cariama cristata | reverse complement strand
TTTTTTTTTTTCTATTGGAAGTTTTCTGCTACTAAGCCATGCTTAATTTGACTTCTTTCACCAGTGAAATTTTTAGTTGCTTCTTGAATTTCATTTTAGAGCTTTTCCCAGACTCTTGCTCATGAAGATACAGATAAGGTAACTATTTTAGAAATCACTGGGTAACCCCTTAGTTGAACTCACATTTGGTATTTTGCATCCCTGATAAATTCGCTCTCTCCGTAGGAAGAGCTGGGGAATTTAGGGTATTTACAACCAAAAATACATCAGTTGTCTTTGCATAAATTTAGATAGAAAGAAAAGTATTTTCCTTCCACAAATGTTCCTTGGAACACAGTTTTCTCCATCTGGTTTACCATCCTGAGACTGAGAAGCTGCCTATGTATAGATTACGTGTGAGCCTAATGTCTAAGCTTCCATTATAACCGATAAATGTAGTCTAAGGATCCTAGAGTCATTCAGCTCACCCTAATGTAAACACCTAAAACTTTATTCAGTTTCTTGCCCATCTTGTGTTATCATCTGAGATGCTTGAAAATACAGTGGTCTCCAGCTGCTTCTCCTGAAGGATGCTGATCTATCAGAGGTCT
>NW_009643159.1:0-592 GCF_000690535.1 Cariama cristata | reverse complement strand
TTCTGAAGAACTAATGTTTTGTTTGACATCTCATAAGGAATTTGCTTTGTAGCATTTCCTAGCTGTGTTGCTTTTCATATTCCAAGTAACTTGAAAAATATTTTTAGTAAGAAAAAATTTATATTGTACCCATGTGCACAGTTCACAGGTTAGTGTAAGTACACTACGAATGTTATATTATCACATGTAAGCAGATAGTGTTTAAGATAATATCTAAGTACTCACAATTTAATTTTTCAGTTCTGTTGATTTCACTTAGTTACCTTCTCAACAGTTTTCAATTTTAGCTCAAAGCTGGCTGCATAGCTGATGTTTATATTGCTGCAATGTAGATGTGTTTGACAGCCAATTGCTAGAAAAGAGCTTTCTATTTGCACTGCCAACTTTACACATTATGTGGTTTTAGACGCTACTTACTTCCTTATGTTCAGACACTGAAGTATGCTAAACAGTCATCTTAAATTTGAAAAATTACCTTTGAAAAAAGGTATTTTAATGCTTTCAGCTTTGTTTTATTAAATACTACTAAATAACAGAAGATATTAAGTAACAGAATACATTCTGCATGGATTTGAAATTCTTTTATTAAGAA
>NW_009643158.1:0-593 GCF_000690535.1 Cariama cristata | reverse complement strand
CTATATGGGGGCTTATTTCTGACTTCCACTTGATTTTTGTGTGTTTAGTTCCTTGAAATATGATCTTACATTTTCTGAAAATGCTTGAGAAAGCACACAGTGACCACTCTCTCTCCTCTGTCATGCTCAGGAAATCATGATCTTGCTCGCATGTGTAACATCTCTTGATTTTCAGGATTTTTCTCTACAGACTTCATTTGCTCTTTGACTTCAAATACCTGAATCATGAATACCCAATTCTAATCCTCCAGATTACAGTTGCCACTAACCAGATGGCAGGATTAAGCTGCTGGTGGCTTCACCATCCAACTGAGTCAACTAATTGAGACCTGATAGAATAGTTCTGAAAATGAACAGAATAGCTGGCATCCTTCTTCTGCATCCTTCTGTGCAATTAATTTCTCTGGACCTATGCAAGGCAGGCAGAAGACATCTTTCTTTTAACTGTAATCTCTATGTTCTCCATTTCTATTACCACTTCTTCTATTTCCTGAGCTGCAACACACTGGACAGAAAGTCTTGCTGTGCTCTCTGCTTTTTATATGTTGTTTTTTTTTTTTTTTCTCCAGGAGCCAGACAGTTTTCTTTTTGTC
>NW_009643157.1:0-592 GCF_000690535.1 Cariama cristata | reverse complement strand
AAGGAACATGTGTGCCTGATGACGAACAGAGCAGGTGATCTTGTAACATAGGACACAGAAAAGAGGTACTTAAAGCTTTCTTTGCCTCAGACTTTACTGGCAAGATCTGCTTCCAGATGTCCCAGATCTCTGTGCCAAACAGCATCATTTGGGGGGAGAACAGCAGTACTCATAGAAAGTAGGACTCACTTCTGTTTAGGACTACTTAAATAACCTGGACATATACAAGTCCATGGGACCAAACCAGATGAATCTGAGCTGGACAATGTCATTGTAAGGCCACTTGCTATCATCTTTGAAAAGTGGAGGTCCATGTTGACCAAGAAAAGGTAAATCTTACACTCATCCTCAAAATAGGCAAGAAGAAGAATTTAGGGAGCTCCAGGCTGGTCAGCTTCACTTACTTCCTGAGAAAATTAAGAGTAAATCTTCATGGAAGTTGTTTTCAGGAACTTGGATGACAGGAAAATTAATAGGAACAGCCAGCAAAGATTTATAATTGGCAAACCTTACCTGACCTAGCTGCCTTCTGTGATGACATGAGTGGCTTGGTGGCTAAGGAGAGAGCAGTGGATGTAATTTACCTTGAATT
>NW_009643156.1:0-593 GCF_000690535.1 Cariama cristata | reverse complement strand
CATCTTCTGATTCAGGCAGTAAATCTTGATTAGTGAGCATAATGTACCTGGTGAAATGATATATGATAGTTAAAGCATGTTTTGTTGTCCCTTGGTTTTGAAATCCTGAACCATATATCCATTCTTTGCATATGTACCATACAGGTATGTTTTATCATCTGGAACCTGTCTTCATTCTTAGTTGCCTTGAAAGGTAAGAATGTTATATTACAGTCCCATAAAAATCCTGACAAAAGGAAAAGGTAAGTGATACTATTTTTCTAATATTATCCTCCTCATGTAAGATTTTAGGTTGACAATATGGATTATGTTCATCTGTTCTTGTCAATCTGAGAAGAGAAAGCCTGCTTAGAAACACAGGTTAAAGAGAACAGCAACTTAGGGGCAGAGATAAAGAGTATTTGCAGGAAAAGTTCTAAGAACTTATATAGCTGGGATGAAAATTAGACTAGGATTTATGTTTTTTATTTTCTTTAAAACAGCAGAGATAAAATGAAGAGTTTTTGAATGTATCTCATGTATGTACAGACAGCTCCTATTACATATATAAGAAGTTTATCTAATGCCTAATGATGTTTTAAGACAACAACAAA
>NW_009643155.1:0-591 GCF_000690535.1 Cariama cristata | reverse complement strand
CCCCGAAAGCTGGTGTGCAGGTGCTGCAGACAAGCCCCGAGACCCAGGCTGGTCCCTCGGCCTGTTGTTAGGGTCCTCACCCACCTCCCGGCTGTGCGGCAGCCTGCAGGACTGAGCTGTGAGAGCGCTGTGTGCAGCCCCCCGGGGCAGGCATGAGGGAGCTGGGCATGCGGGTACCGCACAGACCCCTGCGGGACTGGCCTGGGAGCGGGGACCCCACTGCTGCCCAGGCTCCCAGGGCTGGGATCGAGCAGCCTGGTGTGCAGGTCCCTTCAGGCTGGAGGACCATCAATGCGGACTCCCAGCTCTCCGTATCCCCAGGACTACTCAGGCACACGCATTTTCACACGGTGCTGACGGAGGTGACCCTGTGCATCGTGGAGATGATCAGCAGCCAGGTTGTCTCTCTCTCTTGAGTCCTGCTGCTGTTCTGGCCTCCCTCCCTGCCTCCCTGCCTGCTTCCCTCCCTCCTCCCAGTGCTGGGGCCAGCTGCTGTCCCCAGGCCAGGAAGAGCTCCTGCAGACACCCACAGCACTCCCTGGCGAGCCCTGTACCACCTCCTCTGCCTTCCTGGCTGCCCAGGGATGTTCC
>NW_009643154.1:0-590 GCF_000690535.1 Cariama cristata | reverse complement strand
GCACATTAATTGGAAATTTGGTGCGTGTCTTTTACAACCAACAACTACTTCTTTTGACACAACATTAATTTTTACCTGGTTAAAATCCATATTTAAGAATAAGCATAGTATTTGAATTATGTCACTTCAGATTTGTTCCGAGAAAGCATTTTCACTAAATTGTAACATTAAGAACTACTGGCTGAGGCTCCTCATTTCAGCTACACTGATGCACAGGCAAAATAATACCTTTGATTTCAGTAATTGGTCAATGTAACTCAGGAGTAAACAGACATCAGACAGTACCCTGCTGACTGCATAAAAACATTCTGAGCTTCTGATCTCCAAGAACATTACTGCTTCGAGGAAAAACTCAGCATAAGAAGTCAGTAAATCAAAATAACTGCAACCAGTGTGTAAAAATAAATCTAAGGCAAAAAGACACTTCAACAATGAATCATATTGTTTTCTTCCCAGCAACTGCTTCAACAGCCAGTTTCAGCAATGAAGCCCTAATGCTGTCTACCTCCTACTACTTTTCTGATTCTGGTCTTCTTTTCACACTTTAGAAAGAGAAATGGGAACACAAAAAAAAAAAGAAAAAGAAAAAA
>NW_009643153.1:0-589 GCF_000690535.1 Cariama cristata | reverse complement strand
CAGCTCCAGTTCTCCATCTCCCACAATGCCAGCATTTTCTTCTTGTCTAGAAATGAAATTTATCTCTCCATTTTAAAGCTCACTCTCATCATCCCTAGTGGTATTCGGCAAATACGTTGTGCCTGGTGCTGGATGTACGTCGACTCAGACAGCATGTGTTGCAAGCATAGCAGAGCAAGAATTTTAGGCAGAGAAACAGAGGAAGAGGGAGAAAATAGGGGATTGGACACAAGTCGAGACATTTGCAGGGCAAGGTAACTTATATTGGCTAAACTGATACAGCAGGGGGTTTTCTTGTAATTTTTTTATAGCAGGTTTGTTGTTCTTTTTTCATTTTGAATGAAGACGTGGTTTTCGAAGTAGAAGACTTTATCTGTACCTGGTCAGAAGGGGCGATATGTGCCAAAGACTGGTTCATGCCTTAATGTTAAAAGTGAAGTCTAATATTTCAAAATGCTTGTCTTCCACGTAAAAACCCCGGAGTTGTCAGCATGTAGTCCTGGCTTCGTTTTGACTGATCCAAGACTCGATTCTGACAAAGGACCTGTCGAAACAGTAATTGGCACAAATCCCAAGTAACTGGGCCACT
>NW_009643152.1:0-593 GCF_000690535.1 Cariama cristata | reverse complement strand
CTGGGCTACGGCACCCCAACAATCCCAGGGCTGGAAGAGCCTGCGTGGTCCCTGGAAGGGCTGGAGG
This sequence comes from Cariama cristata, assembly GCF_000690535.1. NCBI lineage: Eukaryota > Metazoa > Chordata > Aves > Cariamiformes > Cariamidae > Cariama > Cariama cristata. The sequence continues at coordinate 526 of NW_009643152.1, read as the reverse complement.
AGCTGGCAGGTCTCCCCGGGAGTCATGGGCAGCGGTGTCCGTGCTCTGGCTGATACCAGCAGGAGCAGATAAACCCGAGGGCTTGCAAGAAGGCCTGAGGCTGGGAGATAGGTGGTGAGGGGGTTGAGGAGTGTGGAGGTTGCAACGTGCTGCTGGAGTTCCCGGGCTGCTTGTGGGGGTGATAGGCTATCGGGAGGTGCCAGAGAGCCCTTACTGCAGTATCAGCCCGATGGAAGGGGGAGTGATGCCAAATCCCACCCTGCCCCAGACCCACAGCAGGGCTGAAGGGGATCAACACCCTCGGTGTCCCTCATCGACACGTGAAAACTACACCGGGCTGAGAACGCAGCTGTGGCACTATGAGGCATCAACAGATCATTTGACTGCACTCTCACCTCCACTTCTCCCCGGAAAATACATTCGGCACTTGAAACCCCCCTCCATGGCAGAGGATGAGCACACAACCCACGCTTTGCGGACAAGTCGACAGGCTTGCTCCTCTCCTCCCCAAAGCAGGGACACCTCT
>NW_009643151.1:0-590 GCF_000690535.1 Cariama cristata | reverse complement strand
AAGTGAGACCATGCTCCTCAGTGCTTCTTACACTGCTTTCGTCATGTGTGACCTGACCAGGAACATAACTGTATCAGTCCTCAGGCTAGGGAAGAAGCACAGCATCTTTGTTTTTATATTTCCTTTACAATCTACATGCCCTTATACACCAGTTCAGATAGATAGCAAAACATGATGAAATGCAGCTTGCCTTTGGAGGGAACGGTTTGCAGGCAGACAGCATTCCCATAGGGAGAAGGACCCTCCAAAAGAGCTAAAGTCCCTGTGCAGTAACATCCTACCAAAATGTCTTGCTGTGCCAGCAGCCCTATCAGGCAAGTCAAGGACACACTGAGCACGTTGTGCAGCCAGAAACCCACAAACAAGTGCCAAAGCAGGGCTTCAGGTTTCTCAAGTATCTTCTTCAGTGCAGGAGACTTGCAGTTTTGTAAAAGCAACTTGGGTCCTCAGGTTCAGACTTATCATTCTCCTCAGCTTTTTCCTCCCCATCTGGCTCCTCACTACACCAACCTGATAGCTGGGATCCACTGTTCAGTCAAGTATTCCTCCTCCGTGCTCAACCTGGTGCTGCAAAAGGTCGTACTCATTGG
>NW_009643150.1:0-591 GCF_000690535.1 Cariama cristata | reverse complement strand
GCAAGGCTGGGGAGACTTTCTCCTGCAGCCTCCAGAGCTGTTTGGATTGCTCAGACTGACCTAAACCCAAGGTTTATGTGTAACTCAGCATCATTTGGGGGTTTCTGCTGGACCTGGACACTGGTGTTTCCTTCCCCTCTTCAGCTGCCCCACAGGTCCAGGGAGAGCATAAACTCCTGGGTCTTCCACTCCCTCCTTAATTGCAGAATAGAGGAGATATAAGGTTAAGGCATCTTTGTTTCTGGACAAAGCTATGTGAAAATGGTGATGAAAATGATTCCTCTTAATTTCTAGAGGGCAACTGAAGGAACAATTTCCCAAAGCCCTTTTTAAATTAAAAGCTTTATCTCAAAGGAGTGGGGATTTTAGTTCCTTTCAAACAGCCGTTTTTCTTTCAGAAGACCAGCCCTTTTGCTGGTTCTACCTGTCGCTGTGCAGGGCAAGGGGGGCTGAGCTCGCCAAGGCAGCAGCCACGGGGGGCTGAGGGGGCAGGGGCTGTGCATGGGGAGTACTGGTGCCGGGACCAATAATCCCCTGCCAGCCTGCTGCCATGGTAAACACCGCTTTAAAAACTAGTAACATGGGAATTAG
>NW_009643149.1:0-589 GCF_000690535.1 Cariama cristata | reverse complement strand
CAAAAAGTTCAGCATATTAATTTTGCAGTGTAGCTTTCCCACTTTGACCATCATCACTGATATTCTAAAGAAAAGTCAGCAACAGCACTCAATGCTCAGCATTTTTCAATATAATAAGGAGCTGACTGTTTCCTTTTTGCTTAAATAGCCATTCTGCTCCAAAAATGGCTAAAAGTCACGTTGTTTGATTAGTAACTCCAGACCAGTTCAACTTGTTTTCATTTACTACATCTGCAAACTGAGACATGAAAGTAAAAAGAGCATGAGTAGAAAGATCTGCTACAAGAGAAGCTGCAGCTAAGGCAAGCATCCCATTTCAAGTACTCTGCCATTAACAGTACTGGGCCAAAGCAGCAACCTGCCCTATATGCAGAAACAGCTATAGGGAGAGAACAAAAACAAAACCAAAAACTAACATGATTTTTAAAAGAATCTTGAATTACCCAATCTAGATATTTAGGGAGAAAAACAAACAAAAACACATAGCACCCTTTGCTCCTGCCATGTAGAGGAAAAGTTCTGCAGGGAATCTGTAACTTGCCTTCCATTTTGGACGCTAAGTAGAACAATAATTAAAAAAGTCTAATCA
>NW_009643148.1:0-589 GCF_000690535.1 Cariama cristata | reverse complement strand
GATAATTTATTTCCTACGTTATTGTGATCCAAAGTGTTCATTAATCTCAACTCCTAAACCACCTTTTATTTAGACATACAGTAGAAACCTCGTCTTCATTGGCATATCTGCTTTCATTGACCTCAGATATCATGCATGCTACCAACTCTAATCAAATAAAATACTTAACGCTATTTCTCTGGTTTCTCTTTGTAACTGCAACCTATTTTCAGCTTGCATTCTGATACTAATAAATGTCTGATACTACTTACATTTGCCAATAACTAAAACCATCCAGCAAAGAAAGCTGTATTTTTACATGCTCCCCGCAGTCAGTTATTTCAGCATCGGTAACATTTACAAACACGGGTTTTGCAGGTTTACGTATGACTCAGTACGCAATGCAAACAGGGTCCATTCAACAAAAATAAAGAGGAGGGCTCCCTTCTTCACTCACCTTACATTCGTCCATCTCCTCTTCCCACAAGTGCAGGGGGGACAAAACCCCAAAACAACAAAACCCGAGTGGATTTGCAGTGTTTTTAAAAGGCTGACTAACCTCAGGTTTGGCACACCAAAGACCAGGGCAAGAACAAATGCTTTCGTTTTC
>NW_009643147.1:0-590 GCF_000690535.1 Cariama cristata | reverse complement strand
AAGGGCTCTTGGACTACCTTGACTGTACTCATTAGGTAAGACTTGGGAATAACCTTTCATAAAATAAGTGAACTAAAGACTACCTTTTGTTTCTGAATTTCTGCCATGTCTTAGGCTTGCCATAGGCCGTGTTTTCTTACTTCCTTCTTTACCTTTATGGTTACTGGTGAGTAACCATTTTTTCTAGTTTAAGAAAAAGAACAATTAAAAGCCATTAAAATATGTCCTCCTACTTTACACAGAATTCCTAACTTCATCCTGGATGTACTGTTATTTATCAACAACTGTGTCAGCAAAGAATTAATACAAGCTACAGAATATTTAATGCTTCTAGATAATGAAAGCCACATTTTCCCACTGGGGTGGTATTAATCTTCCTGAAGCCAAAATTAATATCCTCCTGACAGTTAAGCATCCTGATAGATTATTTTAAGTGCATATTATTAGCATCCAACAACAAAAGTATTGATTCTTTTCTTCTATCCCTGCTAACACAAAAGGCTGTGCTTGGGGTATTCATAGAGATTGCTACTTCCCCAGAGTAAACAGATTGCTAATAAGTGAGCATCCTCTGTGAGAAATTCTGAAAG
>NW_009643146.1:0-590 GCF_000690535.1 Cariama cristata | reverse complement strand
AACTTGAGTGCTATGCTTGGGACAGATGTATAGAGAAGCAATTCTGGTGGGTGAGGTCCTGCGGGACTCCGTGTGTGCTGTGTATTGTGAGAGGGCTCAATTTTCAAGCTTTTGTTAGTTTTCCTAAGCAAGCATGCGTTCTTGCTAAACGTTTCTCCTGAGATGGCAACTATTGACAATACATCTCCCTGAAGTGTATGACAGTTATCAAACAAATAGCTGAGAGTTTGCAAAGTTTCTGTTCTTCTCGTGTAGCTGAAGAAGCTGGAGGGAGCAAGGGGAGGCTTGGCATGGGGACCGCTTTAGCAGTTAATGTTTTTGCACAAAACTTGTTAAGTGTAGAAACTGTGCTCAAACGTCAGAAGTGTGGATTCAATGGAAGCATCAGTTTGGGGTTGCTGTTAAAGAGCAATCTGGGGAGATATGCGCTCTTGGGGAAAACTGTGGGCATCAGCAGCAATTCAGTGTCACGAAAGCTGATGTTAGGAGTCACGTTCATTGAGCTTGTTGGGTGTTTCAAGGACTTTTCGTCTCACGGTACTAAGGACAGACGATGCTGACCGGGGAGGGAGGAGAAAGACTGCTCATTT
>NW_009643145.1:0-589 GCF_000690535.1 Cariama cristata | reverse complement strand
AACAAAAGAAGCAAATATTTTCTCTGTTTTGGTCTTTGTATGACTTGTTTTTCTCCTCTTGAGAATGTTGTTTTGAAAGCTTCAAACAAACCATTCTGTACTGGAAAGCCATTGATACTCACCAACCAGATCATTGATTTGGTCAGTGGCATTTAAAGCTTTTCAACTTTTCCTTTTGAAGTTCATCAGAACAAGGATTTCCCTAATGCAAAAGCTCCTGAAGACAATTGTGAGGCTATAGATTACAGCCTCTATTTAAGAGCTACTGCCAAAAAAAAAAAAAAGTTTAGGATCAGCTAACTTAACCCAGGAAGCCCCAAAAACAAAGCACTCAGAGCCACTTAAAATTACATTGAACCTTAGTGACTGCCCATGACAAGGAAACAAAAGTGTGACCTGAAGCCTGATGGCTCTGTTAGCATCAGTCTCTTGATCTTTCATGTTTGATTGCTGATGGTTTTGTTTTAGAGTGTAGCTACTCGGTTTTTTAAAGTCGTTTAAATTTTGTATCTGCCAGGGACAGGTAGGCTTTTGTTTATAAGCAAAACTTATTTTTCTCTCCTTCACACACGTTCCATCTTTAGCAACA
>NW_009643144.1:0-589 GCF_000690535.1 Cariama cristata | reverse complement strand
TACACAGATGGCATTTGCCTTAGAGACATCACACACATGTTGACAGAATTCCTGGCAAGAGCTCTTAACACAAGCCGTACGTGGTTAGTAACTACGGATCTGCTGGGTGGGCTTCCACGGAGCAGCCCACAAGGTAGCCAGGTCCTCCTAGGTCATGCTGGGGGTGACCAGGCCCTGGAGCATGATCATGAGGCGACGGGCAGGCTTGCTCAGCGTGTTGTGGGGTTCCACCTGCAGGAACTGGAAGAGCTTCTGCCGCACCTGGTTCATGACTGACCCCATGTGGTCTCGGGTGATGGGGTCGCTGTGGTCCAGGTGCATCACCGCTTCCTCCAAGTAACTGAAGGAGAGAGATCAGGGTTAGAACCAAACCCGACGCGCCATCCCAATCCTTTTCAGTTCATTTTCTCACTGAAGATGCAGAGTTCTGCTCCCTCACCCACCAAACTCAGTGCAATGCGTTCAGCCATCAGAAAATCAATGTTACCCCAACTCGCAGCAGAGCCCACCCATCCCTTCCTCAGCACGGAAGGGCAGGCTCCAGCTTCCCGTCTCCGGTACGTGCAACATAACCTGGCTGCCTGAACCA
>NW_009643143.1:0-586 GCF_000690535.1 Cariama cristata | reverse complement strand
TTTTTTTTTGCCTGGACTGTTCTTCTGTCCCAGATCAATCTTCCCCGCTTATCTCTGCATGAAGCAACTTCAAAGAGTTTTATCCCTAGGACAACACGATTCACGCTTTAGCCCCCAAAACATCTTACTTTAGAAAACCTAAGTGGGAGTACAAAACAAGAAACCAAATGAGTGTTTACTGTCCTCCTAGAAGGAAGAAAGGAAGGCTGAAAACACTGGATGACAAAGATCTCCAGATCCCAATTCAAATCAGTGAGCTAGAAAACCGGGGTTTGAGGTGTAGCTAAATTCAATACACAGTCTGGACTGAACTGTCTTGCAACAAGTGTTCCTGCATTTTCCAGGGCAGACAGGCCAGAAGGAGAGCTTTACAGCCAAATCCCGTTGGCCTCATATCCAGGCAAGCAAGGAAAGGTAGGATGATACTCATTGCAATGTGTAGGTTATGAAGTGGATCTCTTGCCTTCCTCTGTTCAGAGCTGGATGGCTTTAGAAGACAAAAGGGAAAACACAGAAGCAATCTGTGTCCCTTCACTGGCTCAGAGGATTTGCTGGAGGAGCTGTGCCTCTGGGACGGTTCCAGACT
>NW_009643142.1:0-589 GCF_000690535.1 Cariama cristata | reverse complement strand
AATCTACTGAGTATCTCCTGAGCTGTGTAACTCCAGAGCTGGTCTAACTCAGACCCTCTTCTGATGGCATAAATCAATTCCCATGATGCTTACTGACAGAGATTCTGGCCTGGAGCTTGCAAAGCAGTCAGAGATTCACATGCAACATGTGAATCCCATCCCTGGGGCAAAACCCACTGCCAAATCTGGGAGCAGGAGAGGGATTTCCGTGCTAGAAATACCACAGTGTTACCCTGGGGAGTGAAAAAGAAAAAAAGACCACATGCTGTCCTCTTTCCAGGCAGAGTTTAGTTGAATTTTAAACAGCCTCACTCAAACCTCCCCCCATGACAGCAAATGTTGCTTGTAAAGTATGTAATTTGTGCCTGTGGGCTTGTGTCACCCAGGTCACAAGCAGACGTGTACTCCCTGCTGTTTCCTTCTCTGCTTTGAAAGGATGTAGTTTCAGCGTCGCCTGGCATCCTAATGAGGCGCTTGCAGAGAGCTGGGGCCTCGCTGTAGCATGGGTGGGCTGGTGGGCCTTGGGGTGGTATGAATGTCCCCACTGCCACGATAGCCACCTCTGTGCATGGCTCCCTGCATACTGCTC
>NW_009643141.1:0-585 GCF_000690535.1 Cariama cristata | reverse complement strand
CTGGTAGTTGTGTAACTAGGGTACTATAACCTTCAAAGAAATCTGAGTCAGGTCAACTGTGTCCTGCAAACGGGCTAGCATGTGCCGGGTTTGGTTGTGTAAGTAAACCGGTAAGGTTCGGACCCGGATTAGACGACTCAGAGCAATCAGGATCCTATAGGCCCATAGCGGAAACCCAAATTTTATAATTATCTTTAGTTTGATTACAGGGTCCTACAGAATACCAAGTTAATCTGTCTGTGAATATCCACATCGTCTCGGAGTCTGCAGGGGCTCCATCCAGGAACAAATCTACAGAGTGACGTCTTATTATAATAGGTTTTAGATAAGGGCTTTTGGAGACTTTCCCTTTCACCCGCAGTTGATGTAGTGTGTAGTAAGGTTTTGGAAGAATATAGGGAGGAATACCAACTGCCTTTAGGCGTAGGCATAGATGTATGGAACATTCCAGGCACCAGGATCCCCTTTTCACCTATATGGGCCCAAGATCTGAATTGTTCATTTCCATTATTTCTATTAATTTTAAAGATTTGAAAGCTTCTACAGGTAAGCCAGCGATAAAAGGAAGACCAGGGAAAATGTGAG
>NW_009643140.1:0-589 GCF_000690535.1 Cariama cristata | reverse complement strand
CTACGAAAAGCTGTTGTGAAGAACATGCGGCAGGTGGTATGGCCTGTGTCCCTCAGTTTCCAGCCCACGTAATTTGCCAGTCCATTGCAGAGAATTAGAGTGTGACTTAAAAGCCACAGCTGAAAAGTGAGGTCATGGGTTTTGGCTTACACGGGAACCTGAGTTTTGGTGGAGGAAGGAAGCAGGAAGTTTATTAGTAAAATAATGGCAGTGGGCACGGTATTTCTTAAAATTAAGGGCACCTAGGATATTTTAAATGTATGTATTTCTTTCCTTTTTTCTTTTTCTTTTGCCTTTGCCATTTACTTTGTTTCACTCTTGAAAAGAAAAGGGAATCATAGGCTTTATTGAGTGATGACTGAGAATCCTTTCCCTTGCCAGCTGTGTGCCCCTAGGATAGCTACATGAGATGTGAGCTGTATGAAAACCACGTTAATAAATCTCAGCTGCATGTTTACTACCAGGGCAAAAGTTGGATGTTTTGGTCACCTAAGACAGTGTTAATGTTTTTGTCCTCAAATCTTATGCAAAAGCAGACATTTCTTCACAGAAAGGGTCATGAAGCATTGGAATGGGCTTCCCAGGGAGG
>NW_009643139.1:0-587 GCF_000690535.1 Cariama cristata | reverse complement strand
CTACACGACCAATCCTTCTTATTCGTCTTACAGGTGGGTGGAGTAGCTACTTGAAATTGTGACTCACATATTCTGGTGTGGTTTTAATTACTATTGGAAGAATAAAACCTGCAGACAATAACACAGAGATAAAACAATAACCTGACTCCAAAGTTTCAGCCAGGCCGGGGAATCTTCAGCTGCCTCCAGGGTGCTGGTCTGATGGAACAGGCTTTTCAGCTGAGATAAGCATCCCATCCTGCAAGTACCTTTAAAGAAATGGTGGAAATGGAGGAAAAAAGTGAAGGGCAACTCCTCAGAGCACATAATCCCTCTCAATCTCTGTAAATATCTAGGTGGTTTTACACTGTCAAATGAGCAGATGTGAATCATAAAGGAGCTACCTTTAAGGAAAGCTATTCTTTCCAAAGGCAGCTCCTCTTCAATTTTAAACTCAGACTAAGTACAGTTTAAGTGACATTGTTAGTCACAATCAACACAAGACAGGCAAATGCGCCTCAGTCTGAGTTTCTTCACCAGTTCATTGAATTCTACTGCCTTTCTATGCATTTCTATTTTTAATGAAAAAAGCTTGTGTGTGTGTGTGT
>NW_009643138.1:0-589 GCF_000690535.1 Cariama cristata | reverse complement strand
GTGTACTTTGCTACAATTTCATACTAGCAGTTTTCTGAAACTTTCTCATGGAAATTGTAACCTTTCTTTACTGGGTTTTGGAAAACTGAGTAAGATACGCAAGTTTTTCCCCTAGGCGCGAGCAGTGTCATGGATAGATGAAACCTTTCTCTCCTAGAGGATTAAAGACCGTCTTTCGAGGAGTGCTTGCTCTTGGAACGGTAACCTCTTCAGCCTCCCCAAAAGGTAGATTGGAAACAATTGCTTCTGCCTCTGGCACAATGCTTTTGGTATGAAAGAGTGAGTGTTTGTGTCTTTACATAGCTGTTGATCGAAACTAGGTGACCGTGGATTTACTGTAGCTTGTTTTTCATCACTTTATTGCACAAACAATAGGGCCTAAACAGAACAAAGAGTAGTGAGAAAAAGACTGGGGTCAGACTTCTAGTCAAGAATATCCCGATATACCCAAAACAATAGAAGATACTGTGGCCAAGATGCTGTTGAGCAAATAAGAAGAGACCTGTTGTTTAGTCTTACCTGAGACCAAATGTTATTGGACTCAAATAAGAAAGTCTGCAAGAAGGCACAGAGATACCGGAATAGTCTC
>NW_009643137.1:0-589 GCF_000690535.1 Cariama cristata | reverse complement strand
TAAACAGTGACAACAGTTCTTTATTATTTTTATGTTTTATAGATGAATTTCTTTAAAATACACTCAGTTTTTAAATAAGAAAAATTACTGAAAATTAATTTAAGATTCAATTAATTTTTTTCTGGCCCCACAACAATTTCTATTTTATTTGAGTCAGAAAGCTTAAACATTTTATTTCAGGTCAACTTCTCTTATTTTTTCATTTAAATACTGATCCAAATGATCAATTATTCAGATTACTCTGGTAAGCAATTACACAAATTAGAGGCTGAACTATTGTTACTGGTTTACAGTTAATCAGATGAGATCTATTGGAATCTAACTACTTTTGACAATGTGAGAACTTGTTTATGGGGTTCCAGAATAAATTGATTTCTTTGAAAATTGCCCTCAGTATGAACGTGTTGCCATTCTAAAATTATTCTTCTAAAATATTTAAGTCCACCTTTTGTTTTACTCTGTGAGGTAAAGAACTTTGTATGGAAAGTTCTGAGGGAATAGATGTATACACTTTTAAAATTCTAAACATTCCCCAGAATCTACAAAGGACATGTCTAGCAGATCATCATTCACAATCTATGAAGATGTC
>NW_009643136.1:0-585 GCF_000690535.1 Cariama cristata | reverse complement strand
GAAGCATCAAATGAAATCAGACAAACAGTGGCCTCATGACTAGTAGAATGATGCGTCTTCCAAAGATGCTAGCAGTAAAGTTGAGAAAGCAAAGATAATATTGGTGCTTTATCAGAGTTGTCCCCAGAATAAAGCTCTCTTTAATCTTCGCTTTGCAAGCAGAAAAGCGAGAAGGAATGCTCTGACATTTAAGAATCTTGGTGTACCAGTTGTTATTCCATTTTCTTTTTTCTGAAGCAGGTAGAAAATATTCCTAACTGGTTCTGAATAGTGTTGGGAGATAAGCGGTGGGATTGTCAGTAAATGTGTGTGAATCTCTTTTGTTTGAGATGTAAAGGATAAGCAGAGTGGGTGTCGTAGCAAGGTTGGTAATTAGTCACAATCCATGACAAGACAGATGACATAGTAATTGCAGCATTTTGCCCTGTCATTGAAGCTTATAATTATTAGTGCAGCTAACAGGATTATGTTCTAACTTTGGCTGTTTTTATCACCTCTGTTATTCTGAAATATAATGGTAAAATTCCACAGTCCTCCTGAGACTAATTCTTTAAAGCATCAGGGTTGAGTGTTTTCGTGTTTGGG
>NW_009643135.1:0-586 GCF_000690535.1 Cariama cristata | reverse complement strand
AATTAGATCTAAAGGAAGCTCTAGGATGGGAACTGCATTTGCATCAACAGGAGATTCACATTCTGCTCGGCACCAAGTGCTTTTGTGAACGATGCAGTTCCCATTCTACACCTGGGAATCCAGAGGGAGGGAAATTAACTCCTTTGCTTCTGGCTGAATCCCCAAAGGGTCTAACCTTCTGTGCCAAGCTCTGCCAGCTCCAAGGTCAAAACATGTCTTTTATCAACCCCAAGAGGGTCCCCTGTCCACAGGGCAGCACAGGGCATGCAGTGTCCTGGACCCTCAGCCCCATTCGGAGCAGGAGTGCAGCTTACAGATTCAGAGTTCAGCTCTACTCCACCTTCACCTTCTTACCTCCTCTTTTACCAAGAACAATATATTCACCCAAGGGAGAAAAGAGAAACGTTCCCAGCTTTTCAGTGGCAGAACTGCTTCCCTGAGTTTTCATGCAAATGTGTTGGTTCCTTGGCTTTCTGAGTGATGTCTTCGTACAAGTAAGCAGCCCTTGACAAGAGAGCATGTGTTCAGGTTAATTGACGAGGCCTCTCATTAGGCAAAGCCATACACATCCTGCAGGATGAGGGTA
>NW_009643134.1:0-587 GCF_000690535.1 Cariama cristata | reverse complement strand
CCAACCTAAATGATTTTATGATTCTACGATTCTATGAAAAGAAGCCCATCTTACATTCTGAAATGTCTCTCTCATAAACTGTCTTTTCGGTTCCTAATAGTTGACTATTTGCTTTAGTGATTACATAATACTTTTAAAGTAAAAGTGAGCATAAATATTTTGACATTTTATATATGCACAGAACTTTCATTGACAAAACATGATTCTTTTAATCTCAAACAGACAAGGGAAAGCCTCTTCAAGCTGGCACTTTCCCCTTCCAATCTGTTACAAGGCAGCTTCAGATAACCACACACAGTCTTGTTATAAACACCATCTTGCTCTGCAACTTACAGTGTCTGTCACAGCAGCGCTGCTCTCTCCAAGCAAAGTCAAGTTTTTTGTTGCTGTTTTATAAATGAGTTAAACTAGCGAACTCTTCTGATAACAGATGACTCTCCTTATACATCACCCTGCAAATTCACACATACATTTCTGAATGAAAGAGAAGCAACTAAATGTTCTTTTTGCCTGTATCCATCACAGTACTATGGTTTTATAGACCACCTAACAATCAGAGACGACGAAAAAAAAAAGGGGGGGGGGGG
>NW_009643133.1:0-586 GCF_000690535.1 Cariama cristata | reverse complement strand
GCACAGAAAAGGGTGGAATAAGCCCTAAAATACTCCCCACCCAGACAAGACCTGAACCTCCCTTTTGCCCTGCCTGGGCCCATCAAAGTTTGTTTGTTCCTCAGAGAAACACTGCAGGAACCCACGAGTGTCCCGCAGCTCATGGGGACACCGAAGAGGAGGGTGAGCACCCCGCTAAGGTCCCCGTAGATCAGGGGAAAACCCCTTTGATCTTGCGTACTTGGAAGGAGAAAGCTAATCCCATGTTGTGATATAAGTACCAGATGCTTCTTGGAAGAATTATACTGGGGCACAGGGTTAATGCTCCAGCTTTTCTTTAAAGTGTCCTGTGGATTATTCCCCGATTAAAAGGATTGTTCCCCAAACAGCTGGAGTGTCAGCTCGGCTGTTATTGTTGTTGTTGATACATGGGGCGGGAGAAAGGACATGGGAGGAACAGGGTGTTGGGATTTATTTCCTGCCCCCATAACCTTTCGCCCCCCTCCTTTGCCCGACCCCTTTTCTCCCTTACGAGCTCACTGGGGGTGGGTTGGCCACTGCCGGAGCTGCTCACCCAGGAGGGGAGGGAGGGAGGGAGGGAGGGAGG
>NW_009643132.1:0-585 GCF_000690535.1 Cariama cristata | reverse complement strand
TTCGGACCGACTCTCACAGCAGTATATGCATATTGATCCCTTTGCTTGCTCACCAGTGGGGGTCACAAGGGAATATGTTCCCTTCTTTGAACTATAATTGAGCTTATGGGTCTTTAGCTTTGAAACGCTGCAGACAGACCAGCTAGAGCTGGAGGTAAGCCCCACTCCACAGTTGTGGTTAGCATTAGGTTTTCAGCAGTTTGATGAGCTTGTCCTGCCCATCTCTCCCTATGGTTAAACTTGTCACCAGATTTGGGGTCAGAACTTCCCCAGATCACTTTGGAGAGGACTTTTGGGGTCTGTGGCTTCTGTAGGAATTTTATATAACAGATTCCCTATGGATGCAGAGCCCAGGATATGGGCAATGCCGTCGCTCGCTCTCCTACTCTCTGCTTGGTGCGTGTTTCAGCTTTGCAAGACGAGCACTGCGAACATGTGTCTCTCTTTTCCAAGCCCAGTTCACTCTATTCCCCAACCACCATCCTGAAATATCGGCGAGGGAACTGCTTTGACTTCAGCGTGCTGCTGTGCTCCATGCTGATCGGGGCCGGGTACGATGCCTACTGCGTGCAGGGGTATGCCACC
>NW_009643131.1:0-586 GCF_000690535.1 Cariama cristata | reverse complement strand
TGAAGAAAATTATCTCCATCCCAGCCAAACTCATCACAAAAATACGTGTAGATTTCTTTGTATTAAGAACATAATAAGAAAACATTATCTTATTCTTCATGGTTACATTGTTGGAAAAGATTAGATATAGCGCAAATAGCAAAAAATAAGCTTCTCAGAATCTGCTTAACCCTAGCCCTAAAACATCAAACATGTTCAGCTATTCCTATTCTGCTTCTCCCATGCTTAATTATTATCCTGTGAGTTACTCACATAGATTGTGTGAATTTAAGGATGTATGTTTTTTCAAGATCAGGGCTGACATTAGATTTACTCTCAACTCCTTTTTAGCCTTAGTAGTTTGGACGACAGTTTTACTGTTCGCTGGAAAGCAAACAGTACAGCTGTTGACTGCAGTATTCAAAACCAGGAAAAACGGACTACATTGCACTTAAAGTTTACCAACCAATATCCTCATGAAATGAAAATCCTTTTCTATCAGTTCTACATTATCACTGTCTCTTAAGGATGTGTTGAGAGTGTATGTGCTTGCAGCAACATACCTCCACTGACTTTGAATGCATCAGCTCAAATGCCTCTAGCAGCA
>NW_009643130.1:0-585 GCF_000690535.1 Cariama cristata | reverse complement strand
CCCACCTCAACCGCTCTGTGATTGTGTGACTGGAAGCACACGCGTGCGAGCTGAGCAAGTGCATCCGAGTTGCCTGACGTGGGAAGATTGGGACGTCTCTGTATGCTCGTGAAGATTCAGGTTTGCCTCCTGGGAGTCTATCATCCATGAGGCCGCCACCTCTTCTCTTTTTTTCCCTTCAGGGGATTTAGAAGTGACCGCGCAGAAAACTAACAAGCGAAACAAAAGCATGAGGGCTGCAATGAGTTAAACGTTGGAGTGAAACCAATTAAAGTCCCACCGGTAGTCTCACTCTTGGTAACTCCGCAAACTCTTGTTCACGTACCAGTAACGTCTGAAAAGCCCAGCTGAAGTAGTCTTTCATTAACTTGAGCAAAGACACCGCTGTTTATTCCAAAACTTGCGGGTACTCTCAGTGAAACAGAAAGCACAAGACTGGGAAGGGGGAGGGGAGAGTCAGGGGGGCTGGTGGAAGTTTGGAAGGGGAGCAGTCTGTCCCCAGCTTTAGTTCCCCCTCGCCTTGCCTTGTGACCACGCAGACTTAGAAGCATCTTCAGCACCTCCTCAGGAGGAAGAGTTTAATAG
>NW_009643129.1:0-586 GCF_000690535.1 Cariama cristata | reverse complement strand
CAGAACACCTCAGCCAGAGGGAAGATACTGTTTTTCATGGCACTGTCTATGTTTTGAAAAGTATTTTCTTTCCTTTTGAAGTGGAAACAACTCTACAGTGTTTTTGCAAAACAAAAAAGTGTTATCTTCTGTCAATGTTTTATAGCTGCTGGAACTAGCATAGAATGTAGGATGTGCAACTCCCATCCCTGTGGGGTTTCACGCAGACCAGAGCTCAGCAGCACGTGGGACAGGGACTGGGACCACTTCCCCGGGAAGTGCTGGAGCCTGGCACCAGTCAGCAAGGTGTGTTTTGTTTCCTTTACCTGGCCAAAAGAGTCCTCCTAGCAAAACATAACAGCATTTTAATGGAAAAGTAGTTTGGTGAAAATATTTTGACAGTTCTGTAACTTCCAGAGATAGTATTATAGTGACATTGATTCCAATTTGTATTTTTGGTTCTATATTTCCGTATTACCATCAGAGTAATTTGCTAGAAGTGGGACAAAAGTTCCTTGGACTGTGGAAGACTGAATTAATCTTCTTTCTCTTTACCTCTTGACAGACTGTGACATCCATATTCAATTGTGAAGTGTTAAAATGCTTT
>NW_009643128.1:0-588 GCF_000690535.1 Cariama cristata | reverse complement strand
TCCTCCCTCCTTACAACTTCAATCCAGCCCAGGCAAAATAAAAACCCTCCCAGAGCGAGCCAGAGTTGATTTCTGACAATCCAGCCCCTCCACCCCACAGCCCCCATCTCCCAGCTGATAGTGGGAGAGACAAATAGGTCAGGAACGAGGTAATCTCAGCTCGCCACCGGTCCCGCTGCCAGCGCTGCATGCTAACGAGGTACTATATATGCACACAGTGTTTCGTCTGGCACTAAATATTGCCTGTCTTACAGCCCGTTTTCCTGAGTCAATAGGATCTCAAGGAGGAGAAACCAGCTTTTGGAGGGCAGGGGAGAGACATGCTTGCAGCCGTATGTCTTGCTGGAATATGCGCACACAGATTAAAATGAATTCCTCTTTTCATGCCTCGAAACGGGAAGAGATCAGAAGGTTGTAATATTGGAGGCAGTCTGGTTATCAACCTCTCTGGGCCAGCTGATTCACCCAGTTGGTCGTCCTCAGGGTTATCTCTCCATCTGCAGAGCTGCTCATCCATTTGTCCATCCATTCATCCGTCCATCCACCCATCCATCTGTCCGTCTGTCCATCCATCCATCCATCCATCCA
>NW_009643127.1:0-587 GCF_000690535.1 Cariama cristata | reverse complement strand
GACTGTGGTTTTACACATGCTTTCCAGATCAAATACATCCACTCACTTGCAAAAATCACTTTTCACCCTCCTGTTTTGTTTCCAATCTTTATTTCATTTTACATTTTACATGTTTCTAGTTTTCTTCCTGCAAATAAAGAATAAACCCCAGACATTTTGGATTTCCTCTAAGTTTCCATCTCCAGACCAAGGTGATTATCTGATAGTATGACCTGAAGGCTTTTTACTTATCACCTTAATCACCATTGCATTTAATTAGAGGTGCGGAAATGTTCATATCGGGTGGTGTAGCACCACCTAGTATTTCCTGAGCGTTAATCTTTCGCAGATGTGTTTTACCCACATCCCCCACTAGATGGTATGAAGGGACTGGAAAGAAAATTCACTCCAAAAATGGAAAGAAAATTCACTCTAAAAAAAAACACCATCAACCCCCAGACCCCTGAAATATCTGAATAATAGCTAACGAGCTAAGGATGGCAGAAATAAGACTACATGTTGGCCCAGTGGAAGTCAAGACACTTATTGGTCTTGCAGTGTTCACCAAAGTTGTACCCTGTTGTAATGCAGGAAGTGTTTGATGGGCT
>NW_009643126.1:0-586 GCF_000690535.1 Cariama cristata | reverse complement strand
GGGCTCCCCAGAGGAAACAAGCTCACCGGTCGCAGGGAGGATGAGGCATCTGCCAGGGAGAGGAGGGAGGCTGCCACCTTGTCTCGCTCAGGGGGTTGAGTGTGCTCCTCCAGCATTGCTAAGATCTCCCCTTTCCTTCTCCATCAGTCTTTGCTGGCAAAATGGTTCACAGGAGCTGCTGCAAGCCTTGTTGCTGAAATAACCTTACTCTGTTTTGTCCTGGAGCTTGTTTTGGGATGGACCCCAGCACCACAAGAGGGGTTGACTTTATCCCCTCCCAATCTCTGTCCCCCTCCAGCTTTCTCCACCCGCCTCGATGCATGCACGTCCTGAGTTAAAGCAGTCTTGGCAGGAGCACAAAGTCCTGCAGGCCAAGCACCTGCAGTGGGAGGAAGGCAGCGTGCGACTTGAAGAGTGTTAAGGAAACTATAGGAAGATTAGGAAATGTGTGATGAGTTTTGATAACTGGAGGAAGCAGGTCATGTCCTGCGTCAAATGAGCTCTGCTTGGAGGTATGAAAGCAGCCTTTGCCACGGTCAAGAATCAGTCGATCTCATCAGCGCTCTCCGCTCTGGCCGAAGATGCT
>NW_009643125.1:0-586 GCF_000690535.1 Cariama cristata | reverse complement strand
CCCAGAGAGGTTGCAGATGCCCCATCCCTAGAAATATTCAAGGATGGGAGCTCCTCCCCAAGCTCATGGCCATTGCAGTGCCCTGCAGACACACGCTGGAGATGATGCACAAGGGAAGGTCAGAGCTTTTATTAGCCCAGCTGCTGGAGCTGGAAAAAACAGACCAGCTTTCGGGCACAGGAGCTCATCTCCTTGTCCCTGCTTTCTAATTATATCAGTTGATCTAGTACAAGCTCGTTCCACTCCCCATGGACCATCGCCTTCATTACATCCCCAGCTCTGCCCTTCACAAACACTTGGAGTAACATCCAAGCCATCCCACCTGAGATGTTGGGGATGGCAGGACCGGCCGTCCGACTTCAGGTATTTCCCTGCAGTGGGGTCTTCTGCCTTCAGTGATGCAAGGAATTGCAGGGGGACAGGGGACAGGGACTTAGTGGTGGTTGTTTTGGCCAGACCATGCATCTTGCCCTGCTGTTGTCCACCCAGGTGATTGCTCCAAGCTGCAGAGTAGAAAGCCAGGGTGGGCTGTCCCTGTAACGGGGAGCAGCTGGGATGGCTCCTCAGGGTGACTCAGAGAGGCCAG
>NW_009643124.1:0-581 GCF_000690535.1 Cariama cristata | reverse complement strand
AACCTGTGAGCATCCCAGACACCCTCCCGCCAGGGTATACATTCATATACCAGCCTACAACGCGCTACTCGTACATTGCAAAGCGCACAAATGACACCACACTGGGAGAGGAGGCAGGAAAGAGCCACCTCATAGAGACGCCTTGACAGCCTGGAAGAGCAGGCCAACAAGACCTGCCTGAGGTTTGACAAAGACAAATGTTATCTCCTACCCCTGGGATGCAGTAATCCCACACAGCAGCAGAGGGGATGTCTGACTGCCTGGGGGGCAGCTTGGGGAGTCCCGACGGATGGCAACCTGAATGCATTCCAGCAATGCACCCTTGCAGCAATGAAGGCAAACCTTGTCATGGGCTGCGTCAACAAGAGTACAGCCAGCTAATCGAGGGCTGTGATTATTCCAGTCCATTTAGCACTTGTTAGGGCATACCTCTAATGCTGGGTCTAGGTTTGGTCTCCCTGGTTCAAGGGAGACACTAAAAAATTGGAGACAGTCCACTGAAGGGCCACCAAGATGATGAGAGGGTTGGAGAACGTGACACATGAAGAAAGATTGAAGGAACTGGGTTTGTTCAGCCTAGA
>NW_009643123.1:0-582 GCF_000690535.1 Cariama cristata | reverse complement strand
CCTGAAAAGCCTTCCCAGAGCTCCCCTTCTCTCTTCACCTCTACTTGACCCACCAAGCCCTGCAGCTCTGAGATTTTGGGGTGCAGCTGCAGAGGCAGGAAGTTTACCTGACTATTCATAGGAGACTGAAAACAAAACCGTATTTTCTCATGGGACTTGGTACACAGCGAAATCAGTTTGGGGACAAACAGAAAAACAGAAACAGGTGAAACAGAGAAATACAGTATGGCAACAAGTTACCTTTACACAAATGTCCCTGAGCTGAGCCCTGACTTCCGACACAAGCATCATGTTCCTGCTGTTGACAAAGTTCTCCTTGCACCATTCCTGCAGCAGAGACACCAGGAGTTAGAAGGGGCCGTTTCCTCACCCGAGAAGCATGACACTCTTTGGATACCGTGGAAAGCAGAATCCTCCAAACTCACAACCTTTCTCAGAGAAAAGGTGCTACCTCATTTGCTGGTCATATTTCTACCCCTGATTACTCCCCTCTGTCTACATTCCCTCCCCCAGTGCTCACAAACCGCATGTTCTTGTTCTCTTCCCACTCAAAATTGCTCTGCAAGGCCATCAAGTGCTGCA
>NW_009643122.1:0-585 GCF_000690535.1 Cariama cristata | reverse complement strand
AAAAAAAAAGATAAATGCAATTTTAAGAGGTGATTTTAAAATTCAAATGTGATTTTAAAATTCAAAGTATTTTAGGGACATATTCACAGCTCATCTTGATTATTGCGTATGCTTCTGGTCACCCACATTCAAGAAGCCAAACTAAAAGAGGGGCAGGGAGAATAGATGCGGCACAGAACAGAGACTCTGTTATGAGGGATGAGAGGAGCATTGTTCCTTGGGTCTAGCAAAACAAATATGAAAGGACTTATGACTGCTGTCTCCAGAGGACAGGCATTTTGCAATCTGAGAAGGCAAAAAGCTGTGTAAGGTGGAGAACTACCTGGGCACTGTAGCAAACGGGTATACACTGAACATTAACGTATCTGAGCCAGAAATGAACGAGCAAAGATACGGCCATTAGAGGAGTGAGACTGTGGAACAGCCCTGCCATAGAAGCCACATGGATAAAATTTGTTTGTTTGTTTGTTTGTTTAAGAGGGAGCTCAGGAGGCTTCTAAAAGGGGTTATACAATGTCTCTGTCTGGGTTACCAGAGGGATGGATCTGGGGAAGTGAGTCCCTCTCCATTTGTGTTTCTGCTGAA
>NW_009643121.1:0-585 GCF_000690535.1 Cariama cristata | reverse complement strand
GAAATTAGCCTTCACTTCCTCACATTTTTCCAGAAGCATTTCCATTGCTTTGGCATGCCATTAGAGCGATCTGCTACAAACATTCCTGCAAATGGCTTATTCCAGGATCCTCCTCGAAACAGGCGAAACTCTTATTAAGTTTCTTACAAAGTTTATTAAAATCAATGGTAAAGGAAGCAGTTTGCCATTACTTGAATAAAACTGACATTTAGCAACATAAACTCATATTCAAGGAGGGATATGCTTTGAAAACATTCTATGGAAAATAATTTTTTGAAGTATCCATTTTTGATCAACAGCTCAGAAAGAAACTGAATCAGCCAGAAAGTCTGAGGCCTTCAAAGAGTGATAGCATTAAACCCTGGGAGGACAGTATAAAGTATTCCCAAATCACACAAATCTGCTGCCCTCGGGAGAAGGGGAAAGAGAAGAGAATCTTCTAATACCTCTGCAGGCACTGATTACTTTATACTGCATTGCTTTCTAGCTCTTCTAGACTTCCAGATCAACTAGTAAAACTGAGGACTTTTTAAACAAGTATGCCTATAATGTATTCATCTTCAGTTAAGTTTTCTAAACTCTCCT
>NW_009643120.1:0-578 GCF_000690535.1 Cariama cristata | reverse complement strand
TATTCCTTTTTTTGGTTTTGTTTTTTTTTCTCCCTTCTAAATTTTGATGGGCGAAGCTTTGTAATGACTACTTCTTCATGACTCCGCATGTGTCAGATCTGAATGTGGTTTAACTGAACAGAGATACTTCTCATTTCACAGCCTATACTGGAAGGAGCAATATTGTACAAAAGCAGAACAGAGATGGGTTAGTAAAAACAATGACATTTTCCAAACCAGTTTTGCTTATGCATGTATTAATGTTTGCTAGGTGTCAGATAGTTGTCACCAGTGAAAATGCACAGTTACAAGTGGGCATGGAAAAGCTACTGGGTTTTCTTTTTCTTTAGATTGCATGTTCACCTACATGCAAAATTATCTGTTTTCTGCTTGTACTGTATTTCTTGAGAACAGGAGTTCATTTTCATTGCATTTTAGCTGTGGTTTTGAACCAGCAGAGTTTAATATATGGAACTTTCAAAGTGCACAAGTGAACATATCAATTTATACATATTTAAACTTCAAAAACTCCTAACCTTATGTTCTTGTTTTGCTTTTTAAAGTATAGTGGAAGCTGCAGAACAGGAATAATTGATGGG
>NW_009643119.1:0-584 GCF_000690535.1 Cariama cristata | reverse complement strand
TTGTCCCTTACAATTTCAGTGTCCACAAACCCTTTCATCCACAAACCCATCCTGCATCTGGAGGACTGGCATTGCCTTGTGCCCTCTGTCATTCCTTGCAGACAGCACAGTCACATCACCTCTCACCAGATGCTCAACCCCCAGCACAGCCAAGGAGAAGAAAACTCTATAGTGAGGGGGCTTCAGACCTTTGTTGTGTTCCAAAATCTACCCTGGACTTACCTCCTGGCACCACAATTCACATCATTTAATGGCATCAGGATTTCTGACGTGGTGAACTCATAGCTTCAACCTTTTCCCATAGACTCAAGAGGTTTGGGACACTGGGACTTGTGGCATAGCGTGCATTTCTCCAGGGACCTGTTGTTGCCCAGCATGAATCGCTGGCCACCCTCCAAAAAACCACCATCCATCTTCAGAGCTGGGATGCCCAGAGAGGTGACTTTGTCAGACCTGGGCTACTAAATTGGCCCTTTTGAGTTGCAGCTAGTCAGGCAGCATCTGCAGCTGCCTCCACCTTCCCATGCCCAGTTCAGCTTTTGGGTCTGACACATGGGTTGTAGGGTTTAGGGTAAACAGTTCCT
>NW_009643118.1:0-585 GCF_000690535.1 Cariama cristata | reverse complement strand
TTTGCTTCTTGCACAGTTGGTTCAGCTTTCACAGAAACAGTAGGCCCTGACAGCTTGTTTGCTTTGGATGTTTTGCTCTTTCTGGACCAAGCTCAGAGCAAGATGGAAGGAGGGAACTGCTAAATGTGCTTATTTGCAGAACACTGCGTGTGGCAGATTACACCATCCCGGTGTCACAATGTTAGCTCAATCAGCTAGACCAAGCCTTGAGTTCTCTGCAAAGCAAGGCGAGAGAGTTTTCAAAACCTGACAGACATGTAGCACAGGAGTTTGGAGAGATGAATTCAGTAAGACTGTGCTTTTCAGAGGAGCCTAGCTAATATTCTGCCAGGTACCTAATAAAAATTCAAGAAAAAATAAAGCTAAGTATTCAATCCACCACTTGGAACCACTGACCATATTCCCCTTTCTGTATTTCACATCTATAGTCCCTTTAATTGAACACCTCATCCTTCCCACAGCATGGAAAACGTACACAGAGGCACGCTCAACTGGATGAGGGGTCAGTGCGTACCTCTACCAGGCAGCTCACACCTGAACATTAAGTTTATTCAACTTTGATTCAGGGCTTCTCAAAATGAGGGT
>NW_009643117.1:0-583 GCF_000690535.1 Cariama cristata | reverse complement strand
GTATTTCAAAAGGGCACATACCTCTGTATTTTGTGAGATCCGGACTGCTAAGCTTGTGTGGATACGTGTATTGCATGGCTCAGAACTCAAAATTGGGCTTAAATAATAGCGAGGCACAGATCTGTAGAACTTCAAGTCTGGAAAACCTGAATAAGTAATCAGTTTGGAGGTCCTCAGGATTATTTGGCAGCTGAGAAGTTTTCAACAATAAAATTTTGGATGTAGGTACTTAAATTTCGTTCCATTAGCTGTCGTCTGGTGTATAAAATTCTACTAATTCAGTCCCGATGCCAGGGCTATGCTCAGAAAGATATCTGGGACTTTCAGTTCACCTAAAACGCTCACCAAAGAGCCATCAGCTACCTCTCCCCAGTCCCAGCATCCAGGCAGGAGAGCAGTGGGAGAGCTGGGGTGGGAAGAGGCAGCACCCACCAGCAGATGCAGGAACAGAATCTTCTTCCTGGGGACACCGGGAGAAGAAATGTTGTGGCAATGGGAAAGAGAGTACAATTTCTAGCCAGTGACAGGAATTGAAGGTGTTGTATCAAATGGGAGAGAATATGAACATTAACACAGGCAGAAA
>NW_009643116.1:0-585 GCF_000690535.1 Cariama cristata | reverse complement strand
ATGATCAGTATTGGATGAAAGTGACCATATGCAATTTATTTTCCCGGTTAAAAAAAAAGTCTGAACATGCTCTCCTGACAAGCAGCGTTCTTTTGTACAGCATTTGACAAAAGTTTAATAGATCAAGAGACTAGAAATACCTATTGTCCATCTTGATCTGATAAAAATGCCCTGTCTGATCTGAGATAAATATGTGTACGCTGAGGGCCAGAGTTAACGCTACATGTGGGACCTTAAGGAAAATAATGAAAACTATTATCAAGGTGTGCCTCACACAATATCGTCTTCAAATCTCAGAATGCAGAATGCTTTATCGAACCAGCCATTTTGCTGTTAAGTGTCTGCAAGAGATAACCATCACCTTTGCCTGTATGGCAGGCATTAAACAAGTGAATCTCCTGCAATTCTGCTAGTGCTTTAACAGAATTTCATTGACCCAAGTAAAAGAACAGGTTGTCTTGAAAATTAATACTTTCAGAAAATGTATTTCACATAATCAGAATGATTTCTAACTGTGAATAATATCAGAATAGTTTTTAGGAGTCACTCAAGTTTAGCTTTGAGAGGAGAATGGATTATTCTCTT
>NW_009643115.1:0-584 GCF_000690535.1 Cariama cristata | reverse complement strand
CCATAACAATTCTATCATTCTGTGATTCTATGTTAAGAGATAATCTGGCTATAAAGGAGAAGTTTTCTAAGACCAGGAACTTCTTGGTGGCTCATCCCATGAAGCAAAATATTTTTTCATGTGTTAAGAATAAAAAAATAAATAAAAAGCTGCAAGGTATACTATGCTGATAAATGCATTTAACAAACAAACAAACAAATGAACAAACCCCAAAACTTAACTCTTATGCATAACAATATCTTGTAGTAAAGAACTTCAAATGTTTATATGTAAAAATAAACTAACATTTATTTTCTTCTTCCTGTCTTACTTTTACCTCAAGGAGTTTGCATGCCAATATATAAAAATACACTAAATCATGGAATCTATCAATATGTGATTCTCTTTCAAAATCAAGGATTCAAGTAGAGTAAATATCTCACTCAAATTACGGTCAAAATGAGCCAAGTGACATCAACAGTGTGGTACTTTTGAATGCATAGCTGAAGTCAGTCTGCTTGGTTTGTTTATGGTAATAAATTCACAATCATATTCAGGAAGAGCAAAGCATGTATACAGGTCCCTGAGATTTAAAAAAAAAAAAA
>NW_009643114.1:0-584 GCF_000690535.1 Cariama cristata | reverse complement strand
CTTCTTATCTAAGCATAATTAGGGTACCCACATGTCAAAAAAGCTTTGCAGACTCATGCCTTAATTGGAGATTTGGCTTCAGTAAGATACCTATCTTCAGTGTGAGCAGTGACAAAGGCAAACTACAAAGGTGTTTTTAAAAGTTTGTAGACCAAGTCTTAATATACTTGTGATATTTTTTTTCTTTTTGAAACTGGAGAAATTGTTATTCTGTGTTTAGCCTGAGGCATCCCTGCAGTGAGAGAATTAATTTTTCATAAATCAGTGTCTTTTCCTTACCAGAAACAGCTGAATCTAACTGACATTTCCATGATTCCAGCCTGCTCCATTTAAAGTCTGCAGTGTTTTCTAGTTCTTCCAATAAGTGCTATCAAATTTAAAGTCTGATAAAGGGAAGGACAAGGTATGAGAAACTTGCCTTAGTCTGTATTGTGTGAACTGGAAATTTCTCAGGTACATAGCTATTCAAGAAATACGTTGAAAACTTAAAGTATTCAAACTGCAGTTACAAGGGGCTAAAGGATTTATTACCCATTGTTTGTCCAAAGCACAGAATCTTGTCAGAGTCCAATACTCTCTGACCA
>NW_009643113.1:0-579 GCF_000690535.1 Cariama cristata | reverse complement strand
CAGGGAAAGACAAGGAGGATGTAGTACGCTGCTTTTAAGTGAGCCAGGACAATGGTCCTACCTAAGCAGAAAAGCACTAAAACGTTTTTGGATGATACTAAAACTGCTTTCCTACTGGGAGAGAATTTATCACCTTTTTTTGCTTGAGGGGAAAAAAAATATAGGAAGGTTAATCTGAAAATGTTATCTTGCTATCTTGATGTAATTTGTAATGGATGATCTTCTCTTGATCTTGTAAGAAGAGTTTGAGAATCCCCTTGATTCCCATGGGAAGCAGGCACACCTGGAACTGCCCAAGATGTCTGGTCTGAACAATTTTCTGCGTGCCAGGCTCCTTCCACTCATTCACGCTTCTCATGGATTCCTGGTGATCTCTGTAATGGAAATTGCATGTGGCATGTCTTTCACACTCATGGGCTTATCAAGGTAAAGCTGACAAGTTCTCTCTTCTCAGCCTCTGACTCTGCTTGACAACCTGTAGTAAGTCTTGGCCGCTTCCAGACAGACGATGACTTCTGTTTCCCACAAGACCAGAGATGCTTTGTTACACTGATAAAGTGCCTGTCACAGAGTGCTGGG
>NW_009643112.1:0-563 GCF_000690535.1 Cariama cristata | reverse complement strand
CTCAGAGGTGGGCAGTGTCATAAACAAATAGCAGTTAAATCTAGAAGGAGAAAGAGAAGATGAGAAGGTGTAAGGAACAATAATCAGAATTTAAAAATCCCTAAGGAAAGTTTCAACTATACTGTGTCTGAAGTACGCGCAATATTTAAGGTCAGAGTAATTCTATTTTCAAACCACATCATTGCCATTATTAAGAATAAAAACAAGAGATAAAGTAAACAGTCTTGACACGGTGTTTTCATTTCAGACTCGGTATAAATACTTGCAGTATCATTGTCACTCAAGTCCCTCCTCTTTAGACCAGACCCACCTTTTCCACATTGTTTCAGTGTTTTTGCCATTTCCACCACACCAGCCTACTCTAACCTGGAACAAGTGGCCCCTGCATCTCTGCCCCCTTTCTGTAAAACGTGGGTGATAGCACAGCAAGCCTGCAAGAGCCAATGCCCCAGATGAACATCATCATAGTGGGTGCTGTAGCTTAAGGAAATATGCTGTCAAACACAAAGTGAATCCAGGTTTAAAATGGTTACAGTGAGAGTGGATAATAATGCTGGAGGCGG
>NW_009643111.1:0-550 GCF_000690535.1 Cariama cristata | reverse complement strand
CCCAGCTTTCCTGTAGGCCCCTTTTAGGTTCTGGAAAGCTGCTCTAAGATCTCAAGAGTTCCTCTCATCTCTCCTCGCAGAGCCCTCTCCCCCTGCTCTGCCTTTCTGCTGCAGAGAGGAAGGTCACAGCCAAGTGACAGGCAACCCAGAAAAATCTGCATTTTGTGGCTTAATGCTCCCAAACATCAAGTGAGAGGGGAAAAAAGCCTTAAGGCTTCATGGCAAGGTTCTAACTTCCCTCTGTGTACCCAGCACTAAAGCGCACATCAAGACTAAGTTACCTCCTGCTCATCAGGTTTCTGCTCTTCTTGTGTTTCTTCATCAACTGAAGGTGGAATGCTGTTATTGATGTTGAACGTCACTGTTATCCTTCAAAAGAAACAGAAGCAGTTACTTTGAACACACTCAAAAAATATCCATCCAAATTTCTTCTATTTGAAGCTTTTGTTGCGGGGACAGCGTTACCGGTCTTGAATTCACACACTGTGAACAAAACCAGGTATTGCCCTCACAGACAAGTGTTTTTCAAGTTTTAATGGACTGAACTGTT
>NW_009643110.1:0-560 GCF_000690535.1 Cariama cristata | reverse complement strand
TAGCATCAGTTTAATTCTTCTGAACAGCACTGAGCTAGCAAGCCAGAAGAGAGAGGCTGAAGGTCCCACGGTAAGAGGGGGAAACAGATTCCCATTTCAGGCCCTGCCTTGTGTGAAGACTACCAGTAAAGACCCACACGGTGCTACTGATACTTCTGGAAAGCATAAAGACATCTCAGCAAGTCGGCAGACCTTGCCAGTGTTTCTGCAGCACCCATTCCATCCTCAAGGTCAGATCTGATGGGCAAGCAGAGGGAGAACTGGGAATTTACTTATGGCGAGACCACACATTGCTAGCAAGAATAGAAACAGAACTCCCATCTCATTACCATGCCTGATTTACGGCCAGCTGGGCCACAGTGCCTGTCCTGGCTGGCAGCAGTGGTGATTTGGCTTCTGTTGAAGTAGACAGCAACTGGGGCATGATACTTACCTTTAAAATAAGGACAGTGCAAGTGACTCAGATTGCCAGCATTTGTATGGAGAGGAAAAAACAGACACCCCTTCTCACCCCTTCTCCACAGAAGACTGACACAGCAGGAGTGCCCTGCAGTCCTGGC
>NW_009643109.1:0-584 GCF_000690535.1 Cariama cristata | reverse complement strand
TTGATAAAAATGAAGAGAAATTTGACTCAGTGTCACTAGGAGACAGTAGAGGAACCAGATCAGCATGACAGGTCCCCTCATTCCGACCAGACATTGTTTTACTGACAGGAATCAGTATCAGCAATACTGGTAATTTTATATTTTTTCTTCTGTTGACCCATTCTGTCTTCTGCTTCAAGCCTTTACTATTCTTGGGAGACATCAGTGCTTGCATACTTTGCCATAAGTGTCTCTAGCAAAGGCTTGAACTGGTTCTGCACTGGCAACGGCAGCACATCAAACTCCCCTTTACTTTCCTTTTCTGCCACTTCAAAATCAGTTTTTTTGGACACCTTTCAGACCACTTTGTTCTCTAGATCTGTGATTTCATAGTTTATTGGCCCACCACATTTTAAAAATAATGCTTAAAAGATCTTAGTGGCTAATCTCACATATGGTAAGAAAAGCACTGTCAGGAAGTGGTTGACTGGGAGACCATAACACAATGAACTCCTTCCTGGTTTTGTACCTGTTTTCTTAGGTCAGGGATTTTCACCAGAAAGCTGAGGAGGCACATACGGTTAAAAAAAAAAAAAAAAAAAAAA
>NW_009643108.1:0-583 GCF_000690535.1 Cariama cristata | reverse complement strand
TTCTATGATTCTATGATTGTGCTTAACATAATTAAAACCTTAGTAAGGGAAACTGAAAATCTGGTGTTCTGGGTTGGTCAAACAGGTAAGACATGGAGACTTAGGATCACTGATTAATGATAAGAAAACAATACAAGGCAGTCTCATCTGTAGAAAGTGATGATGTGACTAGAGGCTGTATTATGGTGCATATATAGGAGGGTAATGTAAAGTTCTGTGGGCAATCTCAGCTCAGCGTTTACTAACTTGGAGGACTTGAGTCTGTAACGTTACTGGCTTTTAACATAAGTTGTACTTGAAAGGGAGAGACAGTAGAAGAGCTGCCTTGTGTCTGAGTTGGTTCCAGTAATGAGGCTAGCTTTTCTATGTTGTTGGAGGGGCTGCCTTGTTGTCCAACTATAATGCCTTTCATCTTCAGATCCCGGTATGATACCAGTAGGTAAAAAGTACAATCGCTGCTATATCTGCTGTTTCTCTGTCTCCAGAGAGAGGGCTTTGTTTGAATTATTAGTTTTCCATTGTTGCCTGGATGGATGGATGAAGTTAAACATGATATCTTACGGATTGCTGTCGTATTTTTTTT
>NW_009643107.1:0-583 GCF_000690535.1 Cariama cristata | reverse complement strand
CGCATTCCCCATTTCCAGGCTCTATGAGCAGAAGTGGTTTTAACGGCTTTGTGTGCATACAACACGCAGCTTTTGCTTTTATAGAGCAAATACCTATTTGGCATGCTTACCCAGCAAAAGCAGAAAGTCAGTAAGTGGTGATGGTCGCTTCCATCCCCTGCAGTCCAACACACACCCTACATCCAACGTGCTGCTCTTGCAAAAGCATAACCCCACCTTGCGTTGTCACTTGAGGCAAAGACCTCAGTACTTCCCATCCGAGAAGCCAACTCCTCACTACCTCAGCGACTTCTTGCAGTAATTCTACTTGAAATGCAAACATAACATTCGTTTTACTGAAGCATCCAAAAAATCTTTAAGACCACAAGAACTCTACCTTTTCTTCAGTTAATATACGTATACAGATTAATTTATTAATTAGCTGGTGATGGCTTAAGCACATGTATGTCCTTTTTCTCAACTCCAGTAAAGCGCCAACCAGTTTTAACTGGCTCGCAAAAGGCTGGCATGAGAAAGAAGCATGTCAGACACTACCATTTTACCTATAGAAAGCTGATGGAAAAGTAAAACGTAACTCAAATGC
>NW_009643106.1:0-583 GCF_000690535.1 Cariama cristata | reverse complement strand
TTCTGTGATTCTGTGATTCTATGACAGTGCAGGTACTTCTAGGACTACTGATTCCATATGTGAGACTGGTTCATACTGAGGGCTTGGGGTGGAAGTTAGATCATGACTGACTGATACTCCTAAATAAAAGACCAAACAGCAAGTATTGTTTAAATTTTAAACACCTCACAATTTTCACCTAACATTTTAGTAGCACCTTCGCTAGAAAATAAAACCCAAATCTTTGTTTGTCTTCACTGGGATTCACTATTTCATTTCCTCTTCCCACCAAACACTGTTTTGCTGAAGATACTAAAAATGGTCTCTTATGATTATGATAAAGTAGTGGCACTTCTGAATAGTCAAATCAAGGGAAAAAAGAAGAGAAATGAATCTGTTGATGAAAAGTTGAATGATTCAGACAAGGGAATTGATTATTTGAGTCAACTCCATCAGAATGTGAATGTCACTGTTGTTCTTCAATTTCACTTTCTTTTATTGAAACCTTACGGTCTGGAAAGTAAAAAAAAAATTCATTACCTTAACAAAATATCAACAGAGACCTAATTCTGCATCATTCCTTTGGTCATCTTGAACATGTTTT
>NW_009643105.1:0-578 GCF_000690535.1 Cariama cristata | reverse complement strand
ACCCTGAAGAAGTGTTACAGTTCAGAAAAATCCTAAGAGGCTGAAAAATGGGTGTTAGAACTGTTAGAAGTGTGGGTTATTCTATTAATCTCAGCAATATACAATTTACATAATAATCTAGGAAACATTTTAAGCCACAAGGACAAGTTACTAAGTATCAGCTAATTAAAGCAAACTGACTGAGGTCCAAGTGTTTTTCTATTTGGAAACTTTCTACTGATACTCAGCAGTTCTGCTGTTCTGCGACTATAAAACGATAGGGTCAGTTTTGCTGGAGCTAAGGTCTTTGACATCCTTTTGCTTTCCTCTGAACATTTCAGAATATTTTCATTTTCTATCACCCACCCTCTACCTGAGAGGCAGCTGGGTTTTCCAGTGTTTCCAGCCTGCAGACGTTACTGAAGCCAAACTTGTATGGAAAACATTCACGGTAAGCAATGGCATCAGCGACTGCAGCTTTTGCCTGGTGGTCAGAGAAGCACTTAGGGAAAAAAAAGTCAAAGCACAGAAATATATTTACATACGCACGTGTATGCTAGAGAGAAGGGAATTTCTATGTATATGTGCAGTGCATACTT
>NW_009643104.1:0-579 GCF_000690535.1 Cariama cristata | reverse complement strand
GGGATAAATGTCAGAAAAGTATTTAAGCAGATGTTGAAATTGATCCTTATAGGATGACTGAGGCCTTATACTTAGCATGTTAAAATAGTGTAAGAACATAAGAAATACTCTTCTGGATTAGATCAAATGGTCCACCAAATTCAGTGACTTAAGATAATGTTTAGAGAAGTCACACAAATCTGGCCAATATCTGATATTAATTTTCCTCATAGTTCTCCACAGTCATAGGATTAATGATCCTGACTGCTCACCTCAGCTTGTTCGCAAGCCTATCATTTATGAATTTGCCTAATCTGTTTCTGAAGCAGCTGACACCATCTACTTCCACAATCTGCTGTAGAAAGAGATTCCAGAAAATTTCTGCCCACTGTGCAAAGAAATATATTCTTTCACCTGTTTTAAATTGATCTCCTGGTTGTCTCAATGGGTGTTCCCTAATTCTAGGGTTAGAGAATTAGGTGACTAACAGTGCCCTATTCACCTTACCCACTCCATTAATGAATTTGAAACCATGATCTTGCCTCATTTTTCATCTCTGCAAACTGAAGGGTTGTTTTTATTTCTCCATTTAAGGAGGTG
>NW_009643103.1:0-581 GCF_000690535.1 Cariama cristata | reverse complement strand
CCCAGGGTAGGCTTTGGAGCACTCGCTTGAGGAGAGTACAGGGGCCTCGAGGCACTGCAAGGTGTCTGGATACGGATCTACAAGAAAATACGGAGAGGTGGTTGATGACATCTCTGAGTTCATTTCAGAGCCTGGAGAAGACTTTTCCTAGCAGAAGAGTAATCACTGAACATCCTGTTGTAGCAGTCCTCATTTTCCCTCTGAACAGTAATCACAGCATGGATTCCTCTTGTTTAGACGGAGCAGATTCTACCCATGGGTCCACTGCTCTACACTGCAGCCACATTAATTTTTCTGATACCCAGAAAATCACCAATTGGCAAGTGTGGAGCTAAGAGCTACTCTTGCAGCACATATGCTGGAGGAAACCTGGACCTCAGGAAAACCATCCTCTCCTCTGGTGCAGGTTTAGTTGTCGTCTGGATTAGACACCAGTCACCATCCACACCTCTGACCATTGATGTAAGGGAACGGAGCTCTCTAGCAGAAATTTTAGATCCAGAATCACAGATTTTGATCGTGTTCTCAGAGAACTGACAACTCTATTGACATTGCTGAAATTGCTAGTGCTTGGCACTGCA
>NW_009643102.1:0-583 GCF_000690535.1 Cariama cristata | reverse complement strand
AGCCGGTCCAGCCTTAAACAGTGACAGAGTCATTGCATCTTGTCCTCAGTAATCAAAAAGCATCTGTAAACCAGGATGATTTACAAAATTTCTGTTTGTGGAGCAGAGACAAAAAGTACTTCCTGTTGCATCCTGATTGTGAAATACTAAAAACCTATCACAAGAATGGAACAGGAGACATCAAGAGTATTGCCAGTGTCCTAAGATCACTGTCATTGCAAGGGCTTTATAAAATAATCTGGAAGTTGTGTTTAGGTGGACTGCTAGCAACTCTGTGAAGCACTATAGAGTAGTGTGCAAGAAACAGGCAATGGCAGACCAGTTTCAAATTTGAGGACTACAACAGAATTCCCTTATATATGCCTTTTAGGTGTTCAAAACACAACAGCTTCTTACACGATTACACAATTTTCCTACACTGTAGAAATGTGTTGAATCAGCTTGCACGGTTTATACTTCTGTTGCTAAAATTAATTGTGGTGTCAGTCAGTCTATAATCGATCAGGAAGATAACGTGCAAGTTGAGTGGTTGTATGTGTTCATATGTACTATATATTTTTATATCTATATATCTATATATAGA
>NW_009643101.1:0-579 GCF_000690535.1 Cariama cristata | reverse complement strand
ACCCTCCTGCTGACGACGGTACGTCCAAAGGACCGTGCTAAGGAGGAACAAAGCACAACCGCTGGCACTTAAGGATGCCTGGAGGTTCCCGTCAATTTGCTTGTTAGCTCTGACTGACTCGGGAGCAATGCTTGGGTGAAGGAATAGTCGTGCGACACATCCACTAATGAAAGCTTCTCTTTTTTTCTCTCCCTCACTGATCCAGACTTTTGCTTAGCAAAAAAGGTATCCTCTTCCCTTCTCCTGCCTAGAGAGTAGCACTCCTGGGAGTTGTTGTGGTGTTGTCAAGTAAACCCCTAATGCCTGGCTTTTGACCTTTCTACCATCGTGGCAGTGACTGTAGCGTATAGAAATACTTCTGCCATCGTGAGATAAAATTGTTTTTCTACTTGAAACACGTCTAGGAAATCACAGTGCATGAACAGAAAAACTGCTGGACTGCACATTGACATTCTGTGTCAGGTCTAGCCCTCTATTATAGCCGCTCCAGCCAGAGCGCCTCATCATTAGCCTTATCATTTTCTAAGAATTCCTGATGTTCACCTGTCTGTTCACATCTAAGGTGACTTTTCCTGAAAG
>NW_009643100.1:0-578 GCF_000690535.1 Cariama cristata | reverse complement strand
GACAAGGTCTTTAGTAGGAGGAGTGCAATGTTGATTGTGTGGGTTTCTTCCCCCCCAAGTCATGGTTCTGCTAAGGGCTGCCTTTTATACGTTTCCAGAAGTATATTGATAACCCTTTTTTTTCTGATTGCCCTAAAAATATTTACAGAATGATTGCTAGCACTCATTTGTTCTTCCATGTATGTGGAATGGTTTCTTTTACAGTAAAGCCACACAGATGCACGAATCTAAGCAAGCTTTAGGTTAAAAACAACCTTGAAAATAGATGATTTACTAAACAAACCCCAAACCACAGGGTAGGTAATGAACACCTGACGAGTGGATAATTTTCCCATTATGTTTAGGACAAGTTAGACAAGGGTCATTTGAACTTAAAGCAAGTTGCAAGCACGGCAAAACATTCTTAAATAATTTTGCAAGCACAGGTGAAATGAAGTCAAAAATGCCTTCAAACCCAGAGAAGTCTAGGCAAGACCTGAGAAGTCATGTGCTCCGTGTTTTTGACTGCAATTAAATGTTGCACATTCCTTCCAGAAGATGAATTTTCCCAAGAATGACATGGGCTTTGAAAGGGGGCT
>NW_009643099.1:0-579 GCF_000690535.1 Cariama cristata | reverse complement strand
AAACAACACAAAAACAAGCTAATATTTGTAGGAGTTGTAGGACTGCAATATTTGCCATCAGATACAGTACCCCCAATTAAAAATACATTCATGCCCTTTCTTAGTTTCTAGATGCTCTTCTACACTGCTGTCATCTGCCCTATTTCATCATGATTTACTGAAGACAGACACCTCCTTTACACCTTTCCCAGCTCTAGAAACAGTTAAAACGTAACCCTCCTGGCAAGCCAAAAGAGATAAAGAGAACCCCTAGCTTGCTGAGTTGTTGCCAGCATTCGGTAGCTTGCCTCGACTTGGCAGTCAATGCAATTGTTAGGTTAATGTCCTTTTTAGCACATGCCAAGCTCCAGGTTTACCCTGCTAATGACATTTAAAAGGCTGCATGTTTACCATATTTTTCAGCACAGAAATTATTTTTCAAAATAGACTTTTAAGGACCTTTCACAACCAGGACTGGTGGATGCATTCCTTCTATTGATTCAGTGATTCAATTACAAAACCAGTTAAATAAAGATCCAGCAAGTCAGCAGTGCCAAGGGATCATCTTAGAACGGCATTTACAGAAGTGCCTTAGAATTG
>NW_009643098.1:0-582 GCF_000690535.1 Cariama cristata | reverse complement strand
CCACAGGAAGTGAGGACAAGAACAAAGTAGTCTGTTAGTTTGACTAATGTGGTTGTCTGGTGTTGCTCAGGAAATTTTGCAGTTCAGTTGCCCAGTAGCTGTCTAGTCCATAGCAATGTAATGGTCATTACCTAACAAGCAGGGAGATTGTAACTACTACTACTTGCCCAGACCATTATTTTCAAAGCTGGCTCCCTACCATATTTCAAGAGTATCTGCAACATGCCAGACATCGTCTAAAAAGGAAGAGGAAAATATTGTCCTTATTTCAAAGAGTTAACAGTGCCAAAGTAGTTTATTTAGCTGGTAAAGCATGAATCACTTCATTTTTCATTGCAATGTGCATTCCGGGGTCTTAGAACTCCCGAGACCTTCATCCCCAGTCATCTTTCTCTCCTTGCTCCCAACAGATGGGTTATCTGGGTGACTGCAGCTGATCGGTGATGCCACTGTTAGGCTGGGCTGAAGGCTGAGCTTTGTTTCAGGCAGGTTTTGGGAGGCTTTTGCCGTGTGGGTGGGGAGGGTCCTGGGGCGCCGGCTGGGGGCCGCCCCTCACCGTGGCTGCTGTCCAGGGTGCTGATC
>NW_009643097.1:0-582 GCF_000690535.1 Cariama cristata | reverse complement strand
GTTGGTGTGGAGTAGTTTGGATAGTCGCTAAACGGGTGTGATTGAAGGGCAAAATATGAAGTCGTAGACTTAATGAAAGCTCAGAATGAGTAAAGTAGCATCTAAATAAAGTAATCTTTGAAAATACGTCGTTTTTTTCCGTAGAGCGACCAACTTCTCATCAAAGGAGGAAAAATTGTCAACGATGATCAGTCATTTTATGCAGACATTTATGTGGAAGACGGTTTAATAAAGTAAGTTAAAAATTTGTATTGGGCAATGTAATTTCCAAGCCTGATACAGTGCCACGGAATTTGAACAAGGCTCTTTTCTGTCATTTTTCTCTTGGAAATATGTTCCCTTTTTGAAAAACAAGGACAGCTTTCTAGAATAGTGTCAAGAAAGAGCTACATTAGTGTGCTTTTGCAGCTGGAAAGACGTGCAAAGTGCGGCCAGGCCGTGCCCTGCTGTCGGGTGTGCAGGAGGTGGGTTAAGCTCTGCCAAGGGACGTGAGAGGTAACGTAGGGAGTCCGGCACGGAGACCTCCGCTGCTCCTCTGGGCAAGCGAGGTCCCTCCGGTGATGGCCTGACGGGTCCCAACGC
>NW_009643096.1:0-580 GCF_000690535.1 Cariama cristata | reverse complement strand
TTCCAACCTAAATGATTCTGTGACTCTGTAATTCCATGTATTTGTCATGTCCATGGGCAGAGCACTACGGGGCAATGTTCACCCAGATCCTCTGATGCCTCCAGGGAGCAGTGGGAGCGCTCTGTCCAAATATCCATCCATCCTTTCCCCTCCTTCCCCAGCTCCCTCTTTTCACATTTTTTAATTAATCTTCAAGCTGCTTCTTTTCATTTTTGTTAATAAAACACAACGAGGAAGAGGATGAGGATTTGTTTGCTAAGGCCCAGCTGGCACCTGTCCCAATGAGGAAAACCAGTATGATCAGGGTCCAACAACAGACGCCTGTTGAAAAATATAGGAAGCAGCGTGAGCAAGCACAGTGTGCCTACTCTCCTCATATTTTTCAGACAGTAGAGATCTATGGACTCAACAAGCTAAAGGCTGTATCTAGACTGACACCAGCAACACAGCCCTCCTTCCGAAATGTCTTGTTCCTTCTCCAACATGTCCTGGTCCTTTTGGACTTCCATATATCCTGGGTCAGTGAGGTCCATAATCTTATGACAAGGGTGCAGAAAAGAAACAAACTAAAAAACCCAAT
>NW_009643095.1:0-581 GCF_000690535.1 Cariama cristata | reverse complement strand
GGCGCCCACTGCTCGTGCCCCCCGCTGATGCCGGGCGGCTCATGGCCGCTCCTCCCTCACGCGAACCCGCATCCCTGCGCCAATGCCCACGGCGCGCCTGTCAGCTGCGCCACGGAAACCGCGTGCACCCGGGCCGTGCCACGTCTTACCCACAGGCGCACAACGCCTCGACTCCACAGATGGCTCTTCAGAGAGAAGACCCAACAGAAGTGAAATCTGCTCCCTGCAAGTCGCGGGCTGCACGCAGCAGAAGCGCCACAGAGCCAGCGCCAACACCGCCCCAGACAGAGAAACACGCGCCCGCCTCTCCGGCGCTGGTAAAGGTGCGAGCAGTCCGCTGCGTCATCTCCGGCAGCACCTTCCCCGGTGCCACGGGCTGCTAGAGCGCCAGCAGGACGCTTCAGGAGAAGACCTACCTGCCACCAAGGCTCCCGCCCAGGACGGCTGAGTAGCGCAGGAGACCGTTTCAGAGTATATTTACACACAGGTACATCCACAGACCTACACCTGTACAGACAGCACTGCATATACGTGTGTTTACACATGCATGGTTCCTTAACCCAGCAATTTCTGCCCCTGCC
>NW_009643094.1:0-581 GCF_000690535.1 Cariama cristata | reverse complement strand
AAATGCCTGCTGCTTCAAAGAGAAATGGGAAAAGCCTCTGTGTAGTAGAAAAAATTCAGAGAATATTATTGCAGGCAGTGTATAAAGGTCTTTGATGGAACCCTTAATTCTTCTGCAATCAGATTTTATAATAGTGCGTGTAAAACGACCAGTGGTTCAAAGGAGATGTTGCTGATCTATAGTGGTGGCACCAGTGTGCCCAGCGTAGTGGCTTTGCACTTTTGAGTTAAACGTTGCACTTTCGGCAACTGCGACTTCTTCACTCCGTTTAGCGAAGTGTGAGAATGCTATATAAATGGTTTTATGTTTTAAAATACAAAGAATACCTGTTTCAGGCAGCAGTCCTTCTTGTGATAGAAGAAAACAAAATGTAGTCCAGTTAAGACGACACAGGGACAGCAAATTCAAGAGAGGCCTCTGCATGCAAGAGGCCAGTTTCAAATGCTAAATTTTCCTGCTTTGTCTTTGCAAACCTTCCCAATTAAAAAGACTTTCATGACCCTCTGTGCCAAAAAAAATCCCAAGCTGATCAGACATATTTTATAGTGTGTCTTTTTATTACTTTACACATTCATTGTATC